>NC_040032.1:18644942-18944942 GCF_000972845.2 Larimichthys crocea
TTGAAGACCCCTGCACTAAACTATTTCAGTCACTGGGGCTTTTATTTTGAAGGGTCTAGCAGGAAGCCGCCCTGGTTTCGTTGCTCAGCTTTGACAGGAGTCCAACTGTTGCACAGCGGATCTTGGATATTACTCAACTCCAGGAGGTTTCACTGATGTCAGGATAGAAAATGTTGTTCAGTCCATCAGGTTTGTCTGAATGTTTACGAGAATGGGAAGATTTAGAGAAGAACTACCAACAAATCCAGGTGAGTTAAACAGCGTGTCTCCTGTCTCAGTTACACCTATGGAAGTGTGCCCTGTCCGGGTAAGCGAACAGTCGGAGGCTCGGAGCTGTGGCTGGGCACACAGCCGACACTGGGAGCCGCCCTCAGGAGCTAAAGATAATAGTACTGTGATAAAGTAAGACAAAAACAAACACTCATTCAAAGTAAGAGGAGATTACACTGTGTCATGCCACATGTCACCGGAACGGTTGTCATATTGTCTCAGTACGACACTATTTTGATGAAGCACCATGGCAGTAATATCTTAAACTGAAATATGTGCTACAGTACACATGCAGTAATGTAGAAGTACTATTTTAACTGCGTGGTATGGAGGATTTGGTGTGTTGTCATTATATGCAGTAATGAAGGAAGTAATCAGATACTTTCCCTTAAGTAAAAGTACTAATACCACACTGTGGAAATACTCTATTACATGTACAAGTCCAGCATTTTACTTAATTTTAAAAATAAAAGTACTAATGCAGACAAATGTCCCCTGTGACTGTTATACTGTCATGCATTACAATATAAAATAAAAGCAGGATTTAACTATTTTGTATAGGACCGCAGCTGATAATGAATTATGGATTCATCTGCTGATTTATTTTCTCCATTGATCGACTGATTACTGACACAATTACTCAGAAACCCAAAGTGACACCGTCACAATACTCAACCAACAGTCCAAACCTCAACATTACTAAAAACAGACAGCAATAATTAAAAAAAAGAAAAAGCAGTAAACTGCCACATGAAGCTAGAACCATCAAATATTTTTTGCTTGTCAAATGACCTAAACAATAAAAAGCCAATCAGCTTTTTGTTTCAGCTGTTGGGTAGTTTAATGTGTAACAAAACATATTTTATAAGTTCTTCGTATGTTTTGTATGCAAAAATCTAATGCTGACAGATACATTTAGTGGAGTAAACAGAACAATACATAATACATTCTCACCGTTCCAGTGAAATAATTGTAGTAAAGACAACCTCACATTTATCGCGTGACCACTGTAGGGGCCTGACACATCGGTTTGGATTACTACCAGTATAAAATAGTTAAATTAGCTCCACCTCAAGCAGCTACAGCAGTAAAATGCTACTTATGTAACAGTCTTACCAATTGAATGATGTAATATATAGTTATGTATCAGCTAATGAGTGCTGAATGAGTACTATGTACTGTATTCTGTTAGAGGGTGACCATACTGTATGTTTTCTGTAACAAATATATACAATATATTAAAAAATAGACTATTTTCTCTTAAACGCATCTCAAACCGGTCAGCCTGTTGAATTATGATCAGGAAGTGTTTGGTTTATTGTACCAGAGGATGTCAAAACATGATCTCGATTACAACAGTGCTATAATTGTGCAGCGGGACTGTTAAGCAACTGCCATCATAGGTCACATGCTTAGTGGCAAACAATAAGCCCATGTTGAAGCATGCCAGAGCAGTCACATAGTAACATAATTAACACGCACAGACATGATGTAGCGAGCAACTGGTGGATTATTACCGTGGCAGATATCAATAAAAGTCAACGACGAAAGACAAGCACGAACATAAAACAAGATACTTCCTCACTGAAGACGTTCTTCCTTTTCCTTTTTGTGAAACATTCCCTGGCATCTTTTTTGTGTCCTCTCTGCCGTTCAGATGTTTGTTAATACATAAAAATGAAAACCTTTGCACTGCACAGCACAACTTTTTATATTTATTTTTGTTTTTACCTCCAGGATACTCATCGTCTATACAAACAGAAACTTGAGGAAGTTACCAAACTGCAAGACAGCTGCTCCGGTGCCATAGCACGCCAGAGGAAGAAACTGAAAGAGCTCACTGTGTCACTAGAAGAGTGAGTACTGATCAGCAGTTTCATTGAGAATATGCTGCCAGTGTTTGTGCAAGTCAGTCAAATGTCCACAGGGTAGGTGTTCATTACAGGTTCTGATCCTTGTCTTTGAACTTCTAAATTGTCTCATAGCAGATAATATGTAGTATTCTTCTTTAAATTTAATAGTATTTTATTTAATTCATGTTATGGCTAGAACTATGGTTCAACCCACAGCGCCGGTCCTGGCCACATTTGCGCCCTGGGCGAGACCCCCCGAGGCGAACATTATCTCGTGCGCCCTAGCGGCCGCCCGTGCGCCCCTGGATGCGTGCGCCCCCATCGGTCTGTCCGACGCCCCCCTCTGCCTTGTCAAGGCGCATCAACACCCCGCTCCCGGGGCGCCCGCTCCGCTGACTTAATGGGCGGTATCGAAAATTACCGAGGTTTTTTGCTTTTTCGGGCATTCGTGCGCCCCCCACGGAGAATGCGCCCTGGGCGGCCGCCCACATTGCCCATAGCTAGGACCGGCCCTGTCAACCCAAGCGTACGACTCAGGAGACAAAGTGCAAAAGAAAATAATCTTTTACTATGAAAGTACAACAGAAAATCACTCACGGGGAAGAAAATACTATGTAATCTAAGAAAACAAAAACCACTCAAGAGAGGGAAAACCTACTAACAAAATCAAGGATAAAGATAACGAACGAAAAACATCTCTTGCGAGGGAAAAATCTATAAAGAGCAAAGGCTTGATAAAGTATCAACAAAATCTACAAAAACCTGACAAAACACAGATCAAAGGTAGTAACAAACTTGACTTGGACGAGGAGCTGGTTCACAGGTACATAGGACGAGACAAACTGGCAACAGACAAAGGGAGACGCAGACAATTTATACACACGGTAATGGGGAACAGGTGGGAACGATCAGGGCGGGGAGGAAAGTCAGACAAGTGGACCAGGGGAAGGAGCAAGTTATCTGAAATGAGAGGAGGGGAAAATGTCAAAATAAAACAGGAAACCACAAGACAACATTGACACAAGACAACCTAAACATAGCCAGCTATCTTAGTCCTGACAATTCAAGTCATTTTGAACCCTTTATTAGGTTTACGTTTCACTATGTGTAAGTCATTTTAGTGTATCAAAAAAAAAGAAAAATGAAAAGAGCTCTACAATATTTAAAACGAAGAATGTGGAAAATATTTACTTAGGAATGTGCAAATTTGTGAAAATATTAAGATTTCCCTCATTCATTTTAGCCACTAGGTGATTAATGTTAATTAGCTTTTGCTGACCTGTGTACTGTCTATTGCTCTTTGCTAATAAACAGTGAGGAGGAATAAAATGTTAATAAAATGAGCGATTCTTTAGTGGCGAAGCTTCATGAATCTGGGTATTTTGCTGACGGAGAACTGGATCCGGCTATTGGTACTTATCCCCATTTGTGGTGGTGGGAAGCCAGTGAGGGATTATGTTGTTTCTTTTTGCTCTAGGACAGTCACAGGCACCACAGGGACGTAGAATTAAAAATTATTTTAAAAAAGAGCAAGCCAAAGTGTAACAAGTGCCAGAAAAAAAATAAAAAATGTTGGGACACATGTATAACATAATGTATGTGTATAACATAAATGAAATTCTCTTTCAATCTGTTTCCAATTAAATACAGTACAAAGAGCATTAAACATCCCAATCGTTTTTTGGAATTGGGGTTGTAACTGCTGTGTTATAAACATGCCATAATGTCTTTTCCATCATTAGATGCAAAGAAAATCCCCAAACAACCAAATTAAGTCCAGAGGATGTGGATGCTATCACCGAAATCGAGGACTCCATTAAAGACAGAGCAGATGCTTTCTCTGAAATGGAAGCTTTTCTGCCAAAGAAGAACGGGTTTGTTGCTCTCATATGATTATACATATTTATGATGTATTTGAATGACAAAGTGGAGTCTCCTAAGAAAATGTCAGTATTTTTTATTTGCATAAAACTGTTGAAAGTAGTTTTTTTGGTGCAGCTTGTCTTTGTGTAACAGATCTGATACAGTATTAAAATGTATAAGATGACATTATGAATGACGTACTCCTCTTCCTGTTTAGGTTATACCTCACTCTTGTTTTAGGAAACGTCAATGTAACACTCCTCAACAAACAGTCAAAGTAAGTCACACTGATTTTTCTTACGTCACAGAAGTACAGTCGTGTCAGCATCACATCACATTATTTCTGTTTGCTTCACCGAACAGGTTTGCCTACAAAGACGAGTACGAGAAGTTTAAACTGGTCCTCACGGTCATCCTCTTCGTCTTCTCCTTCACTTGTCGCTTTTTGCTCAGCTACAGGTAACATTTACCGACATCATGTTTATGTTTTGTTGAATTACTTCCATTATATGTGTGCATTTGGTGGTGATTAACTTCATTCCTCTTTTTTTTGTTCTTCTTTCAGAGTGCTAGATGCCCTGTTTAACTTCCTGTTGGTGTGGTATTATTGCACACTCACCATCCGGGAGAGTATCCTCATCAGCAACGGTTCAAGGTCTGCGACTGTCTCCACCATTTTTATCAGAATGATGATGGATGAACTGACCATATGTCAGATTCTGAGGCATTTTGCATATTCATTTTATGTTTTGATCATTTTCTTCATTGATAATGTGTGAACAGGTTGGAACGTTACTTAAAACATTAGGTCTTCCACAACTTTCTCAGTTGCCCATAACAGACTGTGGACTGTTTTTTTTTATGTAAAGGATTCAAATTTTCCAGGAAAATCCAAATGATGTGATGTTTATGCGTGCTCCTGAATGCCCTCTCTCTCTCTACCTACTTCCCTACTGTGTGAAACAGTAGCCAACAATAGCCTAGACATGGAGTATGCTAATATTAGCAAATAATCTGCACCCACCAGTCCAACGCCAAGCCCAAAGTCAAAGCTAACATTACTGCAAAGCATTTGTAATGTATGGTTATATTGTGATTTTAGCTGTCTAATACGTGCTTGCTTGCTAACACACACACATTTCTAGCTAGATAATGTAGCCAAATACTCTCTTGATGTGAATAATGTCAGATAATTCATCCAGAGCCCGGCGTTGATCCGGCTGATAAACTGACTGGCTTGCAGGTTACAGTCTTCCATGTTGTTTCAGGATCAAAGGTTGGTGGGTTTTCCATCACTATGTGTCAACTTTCCTGTCTGGAGTCATGCTCACTTGGTAAGTTATGTTATTTGTTCTGTTGTTTTCTTTAGAGAAAGAGTTTTGTAGAAAATATTATTATAATGATATATCGCCTGGTTGATGTTCCATTCTAACCAGATGTTCTGCCTCTGTTCTCAGGCCTGACGGCGCTCTCTACCAGATGTTTAGGAACCAGTTTCTAACATACTGTCTATACCAAAGTAAGACATTCAAGCTGTGTCCCCATTCCACTCTACATACTTACATTATGATATGCCCACTATGTGCTGGTCAGAGTAGGATACAGTTTAGGCCATTGGTGCATGAATTGCAACTGGCAAGATATTTCTTTTTGTCGGCATTGTAAAGCCCTAACTATTGTGTGTTCCAGATCTCATCACTCCAGATCCTGTATTTCTTTTCCAGTATTCCTTATTTTAATTATTATTATTATTAATGTGCTTATTTACTTATGAATGAGCCTTGAAGACGTAAACATATCTAGTGTGTTACAAAAGGAAACAGTAGAAAAAAGAAAAGCCAGAAATGTTCTTTTCTTTCTTATACTGTAATGATCTTTTGACCGCTTGTGGGGCTCTGATTCCCAGATTGGAGACATCCATAAAAATATGTTTTCTTTTCTTCTTTATGAATGGCATTTATTTTTATGTTACTACATACACTTGAACACAAGGGAAGTGTTCCTTTAATATATATACACATTTTGACACTGACATTCCCAGGGTGAATACATAACCTTTTTCAACCGTGTTAAATTAGGTTGTATCAAGTGTGAACACAATCTCAGTCTGAACTTTCAACGGCGTGAAGTCTGCTTCTTTTTGCTAATAACATTTCCTGCAATCTGTCTGCAAAGTAGGCTTTGTCCAGTTTCTTCAGTACTACTACCAGAGCGGCTGTTTGTACAGACTCAGAGCGCTGGGAGAAAGACATAACATGGACCTTACAGTCGGTGAGTGCAGTCTAAACTGATGTCAGTCACCAGCTTGTCAGTTTCTATTTATAACTGAATGACTCTTAAATAATGGAAGAAGAGGCACGAATGAACTACACATGACAGGACAAAAGAGGCCAAATGATTCATGTTTTTATTGAAGGAAAAAAAGAATAAAGTCCCTTATATACACTGTAGCTATGCAGGAGGAATATCAGTGGTATAATATAGATTAAGTTAATCTGAGACTCTCCTCTCTCCTCTCGGTGCCCAGAGGGTTTCCAATCTTGGATGTGGAGAGGCCTGACCTTCCTCCTTCCTTTCTTGTTCTTTGGTCATGTGAGTAGCTTCTCTCTTAATAGTGCTTACTAAAATAGGAACTTTTTTTTTTTACTCCAGAGTTACTGTTTTAGAGCATCTTCTGACTGCTGACTGTTCCTCCTTTTTACAGTTCTGGCAGCTCTACAACAGCATAACACTCTTCAAGATGTTTCAGCTCCCGGAGTGTAAAGAGTGGCAGGTTTGTACAACACAGCTTCAGTGTTCGCTCGTCGTTAACTCTTGAAGTCACTACTAGCTTAAATGCTTTTAAATGCCTAAGGTTAGGCTTAGTCGTTGTATGCTTTTAGTCATGCCCACAATTTTGCAGTTTTGAAGTTTTTTTTTGTTCACTCATCTATATATATATATATATATATATGTCTGTAGTTATAAAAATAAATGTGTAAATAATGTAAACCTCCCTCAGTCTTTAAATATAATTTAGTATTCTCTGAGTGAGCTGATTTTCTTTTTATAATTTCGATTTCGATTTTTTCGTTGTGGTCTAGGTTGCGATGTGCGGCTGCTCTTACATGGTGCTCTTCCTGGGAAACTTCTTCACCACACTGGGAGTGGTTTACCAGAAATACATGAAGAACCAGGACAAGTCCAAGAGCTTCTAAGACTAGAATAACAACCAGGGCAGAATCACCAAAAATCCTTCATGCTATTGAAAACATACAAAGTTACTGTCGCTCTAAGATTCTCTTGAGAGCTTTATCAGTGTTATGATTGTTGTCCTTGTGGACCATTTACATGTACTGCACCTAGTATCCATGTTCTCCTAAGTTCATATTTGTGTAAATGATGGTCAAAGCAACATGTTAGACAGGTAGGTCATAGACATTATCACACTGACCTGTCAAAAAAGTAATAAAAAAAAAACACCAACCAGGAATCCAGCAGGTCTTTCTTAGTAACACTGTGAGGTTGTTTCAGTGGGATTTTCTGTCTCAGTCAGAATTGTACAACTCCAATAAGGAAGTGTTACAGAACACATGAATAGTTGTTGTTATCTGCATCATATTTATTTAGGGAAATCAATAGTTTGTTACGCAGCAGACAGCGGACAGCAGCAGCAGACAGCAGCAGTATGTATTTCAGCCTTACAGAAAGTGCTTAATAAAACACTCCATCAAACTGGCACTTGTGTTTCTTTCCCCTGTTTCCAAAGCTTCATTTAAATAATGACTTGAGGCCCAAAGAGGAATTATTATCTAATATTTTACAGGAAAAAAAAGATTAGAAAAGAATATGAATTGGTGTAGGAGAGTTATTAATTATCTCTAAGAGATAACCAAGACTTAATTTGTGATTCTTTAGACAGGCCTGACCTCTAGATTGGGAACCACTGGACTAAACCGCTGAACTTCACCATATAATGTAGTTATAACTAGCTCTACTGATGATTACTCGTGCATTGATTCATCAGTATTAATAATCTAATAACATCATAAATAATGTTTACCCCAGTTACCCCACAACCATTGCATAAACAACGGCTGGTTCTTCCACTTGCTTGCTTAGGGCAATCCAGAATCTTCCCGTCTGTTGCTCCCTGTTGGTGGAACTTGCTACCAGTTCCTACCAGAGCGTCCTACCTTTAAAAATACTCCTGAAGACCCAGCTCTTCAGAGAGCACCTACCAACAACTGGATATGCTAAATCTACCCCCTCTAGAACTGTTACAGTACTTATTGCTGCACTGACATGTCCTAGTCTCACTGTACCTTGATTGTTTCCCTTCTTTGTAAGTCGCTTTGGATAAAAGTGTCAGCTAACTGACTAAATGTAAATGTAATAAAATATTCCAAACTTCACAGTAAGTGTTGAAGTATAGGTGTTACTGCATTACATGAAAATGACCACAAGGTGGAAGCATTGTATTGTAGCAGCTAACAGTGAACACAATCTTGAGGGTGATCACCATCTGGTACTGCAGGAGTGATGAGGACGTGTTGAACTGCTGTCCTTATTGTTCACACGCCATCAAGGTCAATCATCAATTTCGCTGAGTGAATGTTATTAATCAGAGAATGGTTCAGAATCATTGCTGTAGTTTGAACAAGACAATTATCAGGTCTCAGTGGGAACTCAAGGGCCAACCCCTGTTTGTTAATTTTAATCTGGCCTCTATTTTAAGAAATTACTGCCAGGGGTGCTGTTTAACTCAGTTGGTAGAGCAGCTGACCCATGTGCAAAGGCTCAGTCCTTGCTGCGAAAGCCCAGGGTTCGAATCCGGCCTGTGGCACTGTCCTGCATGTCATTCCCCATCTCTCTCTCTCTCCTCACATTTCCTGTCACTCTTCAGCTGTTTCTGTCAAAATAAAGCTTGAAAAGACCCAAAAAAAATAATCTTAAAAGAAAAGAAATTACTGTCAGTCAACTACAGCAGATGGAAGTAAGAATAAGAGGATGCTTGTTTAGTTTTATTTTCGGTGTAGGCATGGCCCCAACATACTGTTATATCAAAGGAAACCAACTTCATTTCATTTAGCTAAAAATCAAGAGGCATAAAAACATCAAAGCTGTTTTTTGCACCGAAAAAACAAAACAAAAAAACAAACAATACCTACAAACTGCTGTCTTATTTCAAATACATCTTTTATTCTACATAGATGGGACAATGTTATGACCTAGAAATGGTCTTTTACAGGTAAAGTTAAGAATGAGCATGTGAGCACGACTGTGTATTAAGATGAGCTGTGATATGAACGGACATCACATATTATGCATGAATTCATGCTCAGTGCTATGCAAATACATGTTCCTTCATTGAACATTGAACAAATACACAGTCGTGCTGTGTATTTGTTGTGTGTATGATTCCACCACTGAAAATAGTCCCTAATGCTCTTTTTCTCCCTGTTTGAATGATGTTTGATAAAAAATAGTGCCTAGCTGTTATTGATTATAAAAAAATTACTGTATATCTCTGACCCATTTGAAAAGATTTGCATCTTTAGTAGGAATGAATGAGCTTGGAGGGGTTGAGTGCTATCGGCTGTCTGCCTGTGGCACTCAACCCTCAGAAAATCAGATTTGTGACTCCAGGATAAGGATTGGCTTTAAGGGCTGGATCAGTTGGGCTGGGTTGTGAGGTAGGACCATGCCTGTCGTTGTGTGGCGGACAGGCTGGTGGAGGGAATTGGGTATGGCTAATTACTGGCATGCATGAATGGATGAACGAGATTCCCACTGTCCCTATCTAGTGAAACCACAGCCAAGTGAACTGATTTGGAAAAGAAGACCCTGTCTATGCTGTGATTGGAGCACATCATGTCCAGTTTTAATCCCCACTGCTGTTTTAATTATTAGAATTATTTTAAGTCAAAAGCACTATTTAATTTGTGGTCTCTCATGCAGACATAAGTATATGCATGACACAATGATTAAGAACTCACCAACATCATTTTAATCATCAGTATAAAATTGGACCCTTGCACCAACATTCACCCAACATTTTGTGATCCTATAAGAAAAGATGAATGGAAATATTTCAATAAAGTTGCATTTCTTTATGATTTAAATATTCGAGCCAGAGTGCCTGAACACAAAGAAATAAAGGATAGAAAGAAATGTGCACATAAGATCAGAGGGAATAATACCTGAAAAATTTAAAATGGAAACCGGTCTCACTTCCAATTTATTACAGTAGAACTTCCCCCACCCCAGCAAAAAGTCTTGCATGAGATACTGCTGGAGGCCCAGTGAGAGCGAGGATGGGCTGAACAAATGCGACGAGGAGTAAAGTGAATGAAGGAAAGCAAAGGAGGAGGGCTGGGTATTCTCCCAGCCTGCACCGCTTTCATCTTTCTCATTAAAGCCGGAGCAGTGGGGGCCGTCAAGAATGAGCCCAAGGACATGGGGATCGGGGACTGAGTCTGAGCTTCGCATCAGGAGGTGGAGAAGGCGGGAGGGAACAGCCAGAACTAGCAGACGGGCTGCCATGTCAAACCTTCACCTTAAACTTAACCCACCTCCCTATGGGACCCAGATAAAGACCTCTTATCTGTGCTCACCTTCTCACCAGGCCTGGGAACGACTCTAGCAGCAGCAGGGAGGACGAGGAGTGGTGTTCCTGGTTGAGTAGGTCCAAAATGCAGAAGCTTTCTCACAGACAGTGCATATGAAAGAGGAGGGCAGCTCTGATGAGTTTCCATCTGGGAAAGACTGATTAAAAGGGAGGCGAGGAGAGGAAGTAGCTCATGATAGGAGAGGTGATTCTGAAGAAAGAGGCTAATGTGGAAACATAGGAAGCTTACAGTTGCACTGAAGTCTCTGTATTACCATTGATGGTCTGTATATTGTGTGTTGTTATTGCTCTAACATTAAGATTTATTGTCCAGGATCTCGAAAGTTTTTTTTTTAGGTCAAATTAGTTTTCATATTTTTGCTCTATTGCCTATAATTAGAGGACAAGTTCAATACCACTTACACATCTGTACATTAAATGTTGGGGGTTAGGGTTAGGATTAGTTAGACTGGCTCTGTCTGAGAATAAGCAAATCCACCTACCAGTACCTCTAAAGCTCACTAATTAAATCGTACAAAAACTCCAGTCTAAAAACAAAGTTTTCGTTTCTTGGGAGGTTATTTTGGTATTTCTTCATTTCATCAGTCTTCAGGCTTTACCTAGAAAGTGCATGGTGATAACAACACTCCAGGAAGCCACTGCTTTTAGTAAAAAAAAAGCCTCTAAAACATTTACCATATATATATGTATATATACAGTATATGTGATAACATGTCAATACTTTGTTTCCACTTTGTTTCTGCTGCCCCAAATAACAAAAAAAAAATCTGTTTATGCAGGTACACGGTAAAATAAAAGGGAAAACTGGATGATTGAAGTTTCAATTTGCATGAATTTTAGTTCACAAGAATGTGAAGAAATAACAGCTTTGATGTCAAAGATGTCTATTACTGTGTTGCTGAAATATCTAATGTTAGCATGCTGACCATCTAACCCAGGGCCATCTGTCTCATCGTATGACTTTGTACTTCAAAAAGTGATAGTGAGTCACTGTGGCATCAGGTACGCCCTCAAGCTATCAACACTGAGGTGGTTTTATTACAAGGTTTGTCTCCTGGCACCCCAAGGCTGACCCCACTATAAATCCCTGCCCAGGCCTGCAGAGATGTGCATTGGCTGATGCCCGATGTCCCTTACATTCACCTCCTGCTTTACTCCTCTCCTGTCCTGGCCTAAACCCACCATGTCTTCACCATCCCTGCAGTCAGAGTCTTGTTAGGAGCCAACAAGACCCTGACTTTGTTCAGTGAAAGGCCGCTAAGCTTGGCTTCACTGCCCTGGTGGTCCTTCTCTTTCTCCTATAAGTAGCTAAAATGACGACGACTGAAGGTGAGAAGTGACCGCTATGATGTTATTACATACTCAAAATACCAAGGGTAAGTATGGAGGTACACAAATTGAGACACAGCTAACTAGCTAACGGCAGCTACAGTTAGCAGCAGTTTGTAGTTAATATGGTGATCTGTTATCAATTCTTAAACTACTAATTGCGTGGACAGATTATTGTAGCACCAATATTTCACAATTTCTTCTGCCGGTTGCCTGTTCCTGTGATATTGCAAGTATTCTTTATTTTAAGTTTTAAAATTCCCATAACTGCGCAGGACAACAATTTTTTTTCTATTGACAAATCATTCTGGGTTCAAACGAGTAACTGAGTCTCTTATTCACTGAGGAACAGTTCAATATCTTCACATCAGTCTGTACTACAGCTGTTTAATAGCTATTAGCTATTCTGGTGTATCCTTGACTTTGAATGACAGCATCGCCATCTGCCCGAATGATAAAAACTGGAGTACATCCTTAAAAGCTTTGGATGAATCCAAGCAGATGTGAACATGTCCCGAGTCCCATACCATGTAACTGAAACAATATGCGTTTTAATCTGCACCATCAATTCGGCACATGTGTTGCTGTCTCTCTGTACAGGAGAGTGGGAGTCGTAATCCAGACCAACAACAGGCAAACATTATATATAGCAAATCAGCGGCGAGGAAGGAAAATACATGCCTTTGATTTAAGTAAACGATTCAACAAAATAGAGGTTGCATAGAAAAACACAGCTCTATGCTCTTACAGCTAAGAGATTCAGATCTTTCCCCTTCCTCATTAGTAAATTAACTCCCACGACAGCAACTCCTTCACCTCTTGAAATATGATCAGACAGCCAAATTAAATATGCATATTTAATAAGAGAGAAACTTGATTACATCCACTTGTTAAATGAGAGCATGAGGAATGAGGAAATCTGAGAGAGTGAAAGTGAGATTTTCATGGCCTGCAGAGTGTGAAAGAAAAAAGAGAATTCATCTTTATTTTAACACGGCTCTTTGGGAGCAACCCTAACAGGACTTCCCCCACTCTGTAGAGCTGATTACACACATTCTGGCTTTCTGGGGGTTTGGACTGCGGGTTCCTATAGCAACCACAAGAAGTAGACAGTAAGGAGTAGACCATGCGCCTTAACATTTTTACCTCTTGAACCATCAAACAGCATTTTGGAACAGACTGTGCTGCCAAGTATTCTGCTGCTCAAAGTATTATTTGTCAGACATTAAAATCCAACCAGTGCAGTGCTGAAGACTTTTACTGTATACCATATCCAACATGTTATCACAGATAACATTAGTGACAAGGATTACACACGTTAACTGTGTATGTGCATACTTAACAAGTTAGAAGATCAAGTTAGAAGTCAGCAGGATTCCTCCTCTGATTTCAAATTCAAAGACAATCTATCAAGTAGTTGTTAAGACGTTTAAATCTGGACTTGCATTGCCTTTCATGGAGCCATGGCTGAAAATAACAACTGCTAATGGCTAATTATAATAGGAATAATAGAGACTTTAGAGAATGAAGGTTACAACTTGACAAAATTGACATTTAAGACTACAATAACACAGCAAAGGTCGAGACAGGGAAACTAACCTTAAAAAGGTGGTTGAAAGCAAATACCTGATCCCCGCAGGTAGTTATTGGACTGGTAACCGGCAATTTAAAACTATTCTGAGACCACATATGTCCACTACCTTTTCCACATCACTGAAAGACTCTTCTTGGCAACAGGCTTAATGGAACAGTCTTTGGTCCAAGTGTAAATAAAAAGGACTATATCACCCAACAAATACAAATTGCAGGGCACGTTCAGTCAGTGAAAACAGGTTTTTGGTTTCTGTGTGGGCACACTCAGATTTAGAATCAGATACAGGTTTACTGTTTTTACATACGAGAATTTGTTGTGGTGTTTCGCTGCATATCAAACCTGGCAACCTCACAGGACTAACAGAACTCCTGGCTGCAAAATGTGCACCACCAACCATGACTGCTGCTACTGTGCTAGACTAGACTTGACTAAGACTTGATATTTTTGCATGCAATACTTCAGTAAAACACCTGTCACTTTACCCTGTCTGCAAAATTGCAATCAACCAGAATTGTTGCTAGAGTACCAGGATGTTCATATCTATTTATCTACTAATACTTATCCAATACTTGTATATGCTATATGCTTGACACAACCATGTCACACTTGTACAGTTTATGGTACACTTAAAATACTTCGAAAGTACACTTATACATTTGTCATATTCTTTCTTGTTAAATTGTATTTATATTGTTTTTTTTGTTTTGTTTTTTTACTTGAATTGATTACTCCCGTAGGTTATTTTTCTTTTAATTTATATCCAGTGTTGTTTATACAACTAGTGTTGAGCTGAGCATTTCAGTTTTAAAACTCACTATGAAAAGACACAGCCACGGTGTCCGGTTGTTGTCAGTTAAGAAATAGTAACAGCACTTAGCTCCCCATAAAAGCATACATTTTCAGTTAAGACACAGTTATTTTCCCCAGCTTTCCCCTGACTCTCCAGCTCTTGAAAAAGAAAGTGAAGAAGTTTAAATGTTAAACATTTTTTACAGAAATTAAAAAATACAGCGTTAAAGTACCTCGATGACAGAGCATGTTGGACATTATGCAAAGGGTTATGCAAAACTGCCCAAATCAATCAATCAAGAACTTGTACAAAAAATATTAACATTTTTCACATGACCCTTTTTGCTTCCTCTTTGGCATGACTATAAATCATCCTTGTAGCTGTTAAAATCATATTACAGTTTACAAATCTTTCTAAAGTGGACAAATTCATTCTCAATTCTCAAGTCATACAAAGTTGTCAGAAAAAAGGTCAGAAAAAACAAGGACAAATTGATATTCCAAAATAAATATACCCTACAGTAGTCCTATATAAATATATGGAGTCCATATTTACATACACGATCATTCACAAATGTGTCCTTGACCCACATATAAGAAATTTTCAGCCTTGAGGGGGCAAAGAATGAACAATGAAGCAGGTCGATAGGCCCACTCCCACACACACTGTGTGTTCTTGTAAACCAGATGGCCAATTTGGTCTGAGCCAAAAGAAAATTAATCACAACACATTTTGTCCTCGATTTGATTGAATACAATCACCCTTCGCCGTGCAGAATAAACACCCCGCAGCCTCCTGCGGTGCTCAGTCAGCATGTCACGTGCGGCACTTTTCATTGAACATAGTGGTCCGTAGTGAATATCTCAGGAGGAAACACTTTCATTGTCATGACAGCTGTCATTTTGTGATGAAGTGTTGTAATTTACTTTTTTAGTACGTGTGCATACTGTTTTTTCAAGATGACTTATATAACTTTAATAACTTAACGTAGTCTGTCTGGCAAGAGTGGTTGGTGGACTGGAGAGACCCTATATAAATAAAAGTCCTTTTACCAGACCAAATTTGAAAAATGCTTTGAATTAACAGGATTTACATGCCAGATGAAGTGACAAACCAACATGAAGGTGTCCAGAACTCCACTGGACAACAAAAACCGTTGTTCCAAAATATACTCAGTCACCTGGCATTTTGATGATCATTCAGTTTTTTATGCAATATAAAGTCAATTTGAGGTTGTTGAACCCTCAGATTCCCAGATCCCACACAGGGGGCCTGACTCTATAGGGTTAGAGTCAGGCTGGAGCCTGTTCCACATTTAAAAGGAAGGGTTAGTTGCTTTCCAGTACACTAAGAGCGTAGTCATATACTTGCTGCAGAAACTAATTTGAGCAGGTACTTCCAATACTGAGGACTATGAGAGAACAAGGGTCTGCCGGGTTAAAATACCCATATTGTTCACACACCACCTCCACTGTGACAGATTTGAAATATCACATCACTGCTTTGTTGAAAAGCTTTTCTTTCCAATGTCCGGTTTATTGCTTTTGTTTCATTCTTTTCAGCACAAAAACAGAATAAAAAAAGCCTTCTAAAGCCTCTGCATTCATTGTTATTTTCACTGCAGCCATTGTTGGGGAGCGCTGGTCAACACTATTTCCAGTTTCCCCTGGTTACCGTTTCCCTTTGAAATCATCACGCGCCCCCACACTGAGCTGAGGTGTAAACAAGCGAATAAAACAAAGCTGCAGTGAGTATACACACATTCGTAACACTGGATCTGAATAAATCCAAATGATGCTTCATGTTCTTTTTACCATTACGAAGCTCATATCTGTGTTTTAACTTTGTTTGCTATCTAGTAACACATATACACCCAGAACAGCTTGTGGTCTCACACAGATTTAATGCACTGATGAATGCCGAGAGTCGGTGACAATGGAGAGGTTTATGTCATAAACTGATGGCCTGCTTCCAGTCTATTTTGGGGTTTATGTGACAGGGAGTGATGTAAGAGAAAAACAGCACACACACTGCGTCAAGTTTAAGTTAATTATCACAAAAACAGAATGTAATAACCTATTAAATTATAATTATTATTTAGCTTCTTTTGCTGAATCATAAGATTTCCGGCAGCAAAAGTTTCTCGGCCTGTGGGTTAGGAGCGCTGAGTTAAAGGACTCCATTGTTGTTCATAGATTGCCTAAAGTCGGTGTAAAGTAAGAATAATGTGTAATTAACTCAGTCAAATTTAAATGATTAAAAATATTGACAAGTTTATGAAATTAGATGTCAACATCGGGTAGAAATTAGCAGGATTCTCAGCTCCAGGACAGCAGTCAAGCAGCAATTTTGAAGCGACTAATACGTGTCAGATGAGTTCAGAAAATAGCATGACTAACTTTGAAATGCTCTGAGTGAGATGAATTCATCTCTATCGCTCTGCTAAGGGTGTAGGGGTATGCTCAGGGTGGGCTCAGTGTTTATCGAGCCGCCCAAAAAATCCTGGACTGAAAACTGGTGAAAAACTGTTTTAACCTCTAACTCCACATTTCAGTAACATATCGTTCAAAGTCTTTTCACATGTTTTCAACAACAATTTTTCTCAGAACTGACTTCACATAGACTAGACTAAAGGGGTGAAGCTGAACAAGTGCACCCCTCACCATGACACTGACATTACAAACACTTGTTGCTTTCTCTTCTAATTAAAAATCTCAATTAATTGCCTCTAGTCAGTGCACAGCAGGTCAGCAGATGTATTTTTTTCTTCAACCAAGCATATTATTCAAGATACATGAAGAATGACATTCAAAATAATTAGAAAAAAAGTTCATGTTTACGAGGATTTAGGTAGAAAATGTTCTTTCAGGGGATAAAAATAACATGGGTACTACAAAAACCTACTGTATGATTTGAAACTAAATGATTGATTTAAAATTACTTTATTTCATCCACTGTGGTCCTCCACAGTCTATGGTCAAAACTGCATCCATAGAAAACAAAAACACGTGCCAGGAGACCAGATTCAATAAAAACAGTTTTCTGCACACTGCAATTACAGTATTGGTTAAGATTAGGCAACTGAAGTCAAACAAGTAAAAAAAGACATAAAACAAAAGCATGTTAAATTACACAATTCAGTTGAAGCACTACACACTTCCCATAACTAAAGCACTAAATCCAACAAAACAGTGAAAATATAAAGCTGGCAGCTGCAAGACACTATAAAAACCACACTAGACAAGTAACCATTAGGGCCACTGCTGTGTCAGGGCTGTCTGTGGTGCAAAGGCGGGGTAACAAAACAGTGCCCCAACACTGAACAGTCAAACAATGGAGGAGCAGAAAACAATGGGGTTTCAGTTGTAATAAATGTCAAGAATAACAGCTTCTGTCAGCTAACCCAATAAGAGGTTAAGGAGAGTGTGTTTGGTTGTAGCAGGACCACTAATATGAAGAATTTACAGGGTAAAATGGTTGACTGTGGTTAAGTCTAAGAAAAACACATCAAGCCCTCATGCCACATACATAGAGATTTGATCTGCACATCGATGGGAAGCTTGTACCCTAAAATTGACCCCCTGATTTTAAAATGTTGCAGTCATGAACACTTAACACCTTTGGGAATACTACACACTTGACTTCTTTATGTGATTGGATGATTGAATGGTTTAAGGTTAATAGTGTTAGTCCTTGCACTTGGAGTTGTCAGTCAGATTACAGGGGGCCAGTTTCAAGGGGCCAATCTTGACCCCCTGTAACATACCTTCCAATGCATAAACAAGAAACTGTATCTCGCATTACTGTGTGAGGAGTTAAAGGGTCTGTCACCAGGTCTGTTGAAGACGTCGCCTGCATTTTGTAAATTCTAATTTTGAGTGCAGGTTTTCAGGCCGTGAGAACCCCTCAGCAAAAAGCAGTTTGGCTCTTATTTCTTGTCCGCGGAGCTGTAAACAGCTGAAAGGGCTGCCGTCTTTATGTGGCGGGAGGTGGTGGAGGAGGAGGAGGAAGAGGGGGAGGTTAAAGCTGCCTTATCAGAGCTGCCTGAAGGCTTCAGCTCTTCAATTCAAACCCTGTTTTTTTTTTCTGAATTAAATTTCACAAGGATTACTGAACACATGTAAACACTCAAAAGCCACATCATTAAAGCCGCTCTGTTTATTGTTAGACAGAAATATTCAGAAAGGTTTGAACTATAACTCTCGGTTTTAAGTATCAGACGAGCAGTTGGCTGTGCGTGCAACATACCATTCATATTTATAAATCTGAGAAAAATCTTCTGGGTTTACATGTGTTTTTAATGTTCTTTGTATTACTGGAATAAGTGTTAAACCTGCATTAACTGATTTTTTGACAAAAACACTGAAACCACTTAGAATTAACATCCAACTCTGTAACCTATGCAGTTTTTTTTTGTTTAGTTTTTTTGCCTTTTTCAGCCTCATTTGTCTTATTTTTTGCATATCTCCTATACACATACTACTACTACTCTCATTAAACCCCACAATGTAAAAACCTTCACACTTGTCTGTAGCACTATCTTGAGGTTACACTTGATGAACCCATTTCCACCTGCGTATTAACTGGTAATAGCCTGCAACCTGTATCTATGTTATCTGTAAAATGACATTTCACAGGCCTTTGCATTTACACTCACCATTAATTGGCTTTTATGTTATCTCTGCCTACATTGTGATTGGATCTCAATATGCAAATTTAGGCGAGAGGGCAGAGTGGACACACCGAGACCGCTAAAGGCATCTGTAGGCTGTGGCGTAGTTAGTGAGCGGAGAAGTCTGCTAGCTTTTGTGCTTGTGACTCTCATCTTCAAAACCTCAAGAGTGATACAGCTTGACTTACTTTTCCTTTGCAGAGGAAACAATCAGGATCAGACCACACCTCAGGATCTGTGCACAAACAGAAATGTGAAATGGTTTTCAAGAGAATTTGTTCTTGACGAACAAACCATTCATCAACCCGTTAAGTAATTCTTTGCATCTTCTTGCAGCTGTCCTGTGGGTTGCCAGATATGTTTATTGGTGTCTTTCTAAAAGGCACAGTGGGACCTGGCAACCTCACTATGATTACTGTCTAATGAGGCTGATGTTCGCCAATAAATAGTTCCAGTATGTATTAACAACAAACATTTTTCTGTGCTTCCAGTCTTTATGCTAAGCTAGGCTAACTACATCCTGACTCCAGCAGAGAGAAGAGAGTGGTCTCAATCTTCTCAATCTCATTTTACTCTTTGAGAGAAAGTAAACAAACTTATTTTCCAAAATGTTTGAGCTTAATATCATTATTATTGCAGGAATATATAAATATATGGAATATAGGTAAAAATGTTATATAAGTCATGGAAGATTTCCACATGCCGCAGCATAATACACACAAGTAGATACGGTCTCTCCATTAGGTGCGTAGAAAATAGATGATACAGTCCTTGATGTCTTATTAATGTAATCAGAGAAGAATGAATGTGAAGTGTGCTGTCTGCTGGTGATTAAGAGCTGCCCTGACCAAATTTTGATTCACTACATTTGGGAACAATTGGCCACCTGGGTCCCTTGGACTGATTTATCCAAACCCCGTATTGAGTCTATATGGAGTCCTGGCCCCGCCCTGTGCCTCCCTCCCTCTGTGTCCTCAACGAGACACTGATGTGTCTGAGCTGAGGTGTGCCAGAGTGATTCATTAGTTCATTAAGGCGTCTTGTGGCCATGGCAACAATCTTTCCAAGGGGTCACTGGTAACGTGACAGTCCCCTTCAGGGCAAACCCTGTCAGAGGATCTGAGCAATGTCAGGAGGTACAATCATTTACCCCTCCCCCCAAAACATCCAGAGGTCCCATAACCCATTTATGCCCTCTGCCTACACACACCCCACACAATGCTCCAGCTTTAATCTGATCACAAATTCTGGGTAGTGTATCTAATGATTGTTGTTTTAGTAAGCCTCCAGCCCAACAAATTTTGCCACTGATAACAGGAGGTGAAGGCACATGGGTTTCTTTTTTGTATTGTTTATTCTTCTTCAACTGAAAAACACGAAAGCGCCTCTCTAGAGCCAATGTTTGGTTTGTTCATTCTGGGCTAATGTAGACCACCTCTGTAGAGAACCCTTTCCCTCTGTAGATATAAAAGGCTCATTCTAAACTAACAAAACATAACAATTATTATTTGCAGGTGATTATACACAAAAAAAATTAGAATTATATTCCATTTCTGTCACATTCTGCCAATAGATCCCCCCTAAATCTTATACAATGGACCTTTTTATTACCTAATCTGAGCATGCAAATTGGTTCCACATTATTTAAACAGTAGAACCTGAAGTCTCAGGTCGTTGTTGCTGCAATCTTACTTTTAATTAATAAATCAAAATTGTCAAATTGTCAAATTGTCATTCTACTGACACTGATTGTTCTTTTTGTTTTATCATTGCTGAAATATTATGAAAGAAATATTTGCAAGCTTTTTGGGGGCTCAAAAAGGCATGCAGTCACTGTAAAATAATGCACAACTTCGCTGAGGTTTATTTGATTTTTCCTGGCACTTTCCAGCAATAAAAATATGATTACTTTTGCAATATATTGTTTCAAGGGAAAATTGAATAAACATGACTTCAGTAAGTAACTCCAACAAGCAGAAGATATAACTTCTGTCACAGGTGAAACCAGCAGCCTTTCATTTGAGGGTTAATTTGGAAAAGTGATGAGGACACCACATCACAGAGTCTTTTCTCCCAGCTATAATCAGTACAGTAATAAACACGAGATTACGTGGTAAAGTATAATTAAAGGCGCTGGCAGGCAGATTTTTTTTATCACTGTTCTCTTCTACTGTCTCTGGACAAACTTTTAAGGTCCTCCTTAGTGATTCACTGTGTTGTTACAAGATGAGCTTTGCTTGCACAATTTGTAAAAATGTGGCCTCAGCAAAACATTGCGGACCTGAGTTTAATCAAGACGTTTCAATTGCTCTGTTCATACTGCTTTCAAAGGGATAAGTGTGCAGCAAGAACACTGTTTGACTCTCAGGACTGCAATCTGCATAAAGTTTATGAATATAATGCTCGTCTTATCACTGCCGCAGGACATCGAGGATTTCCACTGTCCTGTCAACAGTTTTAGAGACGTATGTTTTATAATGATAGTCTGTACTATCTGTACTGCAGATGGTCACGAATTGGCAGCACTTTTAAACTTAGAGCTACAGCTCAGACTGGACCATTGACAGCCCATTGTGTTTTTTGTGTGTGCAATGCTAATTTTTTGTCTGAATACCCACTTTTAGGAAGTCGTAATGTTGTTTTTTGGCAGGGTATTCCTACTGTTCCTATAAGTAGACTCGTTAGTGTGATTGCTGTAATTTTCCCGAAGACGTTACAGACATAAATCTCTTTTTCCTAGGTCAGCATTAACAAGTTATTCAAATCGGGAAGCATGCCCTTGAAGCCCCCTGGCATTTTTTGGTGAATGGCATCTTTCTTTTCTTACATTCCCACCCCTTCCTCTGACAGAGTCTGTTCAAACCACTGGTCCTTGACTTCGTCTGGCACCCCTGTGGTGAAACACTCTGCCCCCAATCTGTGTGAGCAGGGCAGCCAGTGTGAGGGCTCACTGTGGGCTGCAGAGACATGGATGGTGATGGTGATGGACTTGAGTCCAATGCCTTGACTACTTCAAAGATTTTTTATTTTCTTTTTTTTATGCCATTGGATGATGATCACCATGTCAGCCTACACAAGACCACAGCTTTGATTTGATTTCTACTTTGAACTGACCAAGGCCACTAAAGTTACAGCTACTATCAAATTGAATAATGAGAAATCCAGGATACAGTGCCCTTTGAGGTAGTTATACACAGGGGACAAAAAGTCAGGATATCTCCACTGCATCATTTTTTTTTTACTGTCCGCCAACTTTCTGAAAGTTCAATACTACTTCCTTTGAATGAAAATTGTGTAGTCTCACATCTTTTCTCCTTTGGCTCCCATGTATATAAATAAATGATAAGACACTTAGATGAAGTACAACAAGAAGTCTGGTTCTTCCAGATCCCAGAATTCTTGGAGGTTAGCAGCTTATTTGTCAAAAATACAGCAGAAGAGTGACTAGTGATTTTTTTGTTTGTGTTTTAATAAAATACAGCAATATTCCCGTCATGCCCGGGTGCAGTGTAAGGAATTGTTTTCCTTGTTGCAAAAGTGGTGTGCATCGCCTGCAGCTCGTCAACTAACAATTCATTGCGTGTGGTCCGTCTTGTTCCACTATTCCCTGCAGTATTTTGAACAAATCTGTCAAAAAATGCCAGAAATGATCATGTCCTGCTTTGTAGATGGATTTTTTGATGAATGATTACTGTCAGCACTAAGGTTGGTGGCAAATACATTAAGTTTCCAGGAATGGGGGACACAAAGAAACAATAGAAACTACTATACAGGGATGTAACTACAGAATTACTGAAATACTTTGAATGTAAATAGGATCGCAGATCGGGTCTGATTTCATTTAAAACTTCAAGAAAAGATCGCAAAAGAAAAAATCAGAATTCCACTAAAAATACACATTTTTTCTCAAGGATAAAAGTCTCTATTCACCAAATATGAGATGATGACAGATGACACCCAGCTGTTCATTCCTTTTAACCAAATAAATGCTCATATGAAGCAGACACTCATAATCTGCTTTACATTCCTTCAGATTTTTGATTATGTTTTTGAAAAAAAAAAAATCAAATAACGAGTTTAACTAAAGGTTTAAAATGTTTCTGACAGTTATATTTCTGCCTTGTCTCCTCTTGACTTGACTGCTTTGGTCAGCAATTCCAGTGAAAGAAACATCAAAATAAAATGTTTGTGTCCTCCAGGATGACCTGTAAGCGTTTTCTGATCTGATGTTTTGGCACAAAAACAACATAGTTGGGGTTTGGGTTAGATCATGATTTGGGTTCAAATAACTACTTTGTCAAGGTTCGGGGTTAACTACTTTGTCATGGTTAAAAGAGGAACTACATGGTGATAGTCTGGAAATAATCACGGTCATGGTTAAAGAGACCAGTGTTGACAGCTGGTAGGAAACAGGAAGTAAACAGAAGTCTCCTGTGTCAGTCTGATATTTTTCTATCTTGACTTCGGCCTCTGCCTCTGCTGAGTTTGTGGCTCTATCCCAACATCACATGATTCCAGACTAAAACATCCATTACATCAATACAATATCAACATATGAGCTTTAGTGGTACGTCTGTAATCTTCTGAAAGAGGATTTACTGTTCCTAAATCTTGCCTTAACTAATATTTTGGTTCTTTCCCTCTATTTTCTCTTCAATGTAATGTGCCAAATTCTCTCTGCACAGGGGGAGATTCCCAGTCATTTCAATGCCAACTCTACTGTTGTACTTGTTAGGGCGTGGACAGGCATGTGCAACATCCGTAACAGATGGTATGGTCATGCAGCCACTTCTCCTCTTCACCTGCCATAAGAGAGGAGTTTCAAGAGCATAACATGCCGGACGTTCATACTACCCCCTTAAGTTCACACTGCTCTGTGCTGACGCCCTGGCTAACCATGCGCTCTCATAACTCAACTTTGACTGGACTTTATCAGTCGGAGCTTCTGAACTTACACCCCCCCACCCCTTTGAACAAATTGTTCAAATGTTTGAAGCATCAAGTACTTCATCTATTTTTTATTTATTTATTGTGGCCCCGTTTCACCTTTCCCATGTCGTTCAGCACTTTATAACACTACTTTGAAAAGTCCCATACAGCTAAATTCTATAAATCTAAGGTCTATTAATGCAGTCATGTTCAAAATGACACATTTTACAATAAAATATACAGCAAACAAAACATGTATCACAATTAATGTTAACAGTGATCTTATCATGATTGTAGAGCCATTATCTTTACACCCCTTGAAATAATTTGACGAGTAAATATTGTTAATTCTATACTTGTTAACTAAAAACTTCTCCTTTGAAAAAGTTAAAAACAGTACTGGAGTTAAAGTGGCCGGGGGTGCTGCCTTATTGTGGTCAAAATCTATCTTTGTCTCTTTAATTCTTGGCTCCGAGACATGAAGGGGCCACACAAATTTCACTGGCCTTTGGAAATGGACTGTTTTCTAAAAGAGTGGGAAGAAAGTCAGAAGTTCGTGTGAAAAAGACTTTGAAGTGGGCAGCAATCCCAAACCCCATCAGAAATCCTTGAGAGGAGAGGCCAAAAAAAAAGACTTCCCCCTGCCAAATCTTTCTTCTACTGTATTTTTAAATCAGCTGTACCTCTTTATTATATTGCTTCCTCTCAACCTTTTATTGCTTCTTCCTTTTCTTTATTCCAGCCATCTCTGTTGCTGTTATGTGGCTTAAGAGCAAAAAGAGAGACAGGATGAGAGGAGATACTGTATAACGGTGTCAAACTGAAAATTTAAAGGTCAGTTAAAATGTGCACATGCTGTGTACATGTAATCCATCCTGACAGGAAACAGTAGTCAGTGCAGAGGATACTTACTTTCCTGTCAACTTCTCAGGTATCTTTTTGACATAATGAAACCATAAAATCGTGAATGTTGTGAGTTTCAATGAGTTTTTACTTTGGGTGTTGTACCCTAAAGTCAAAACAATGTGTATTTTTACTATGATATGTCCTCCTGACATATACAGATGAACCTATGGGTCTTCAGAACAATACTTTCTTATTCTTTGTGTTGTTAATTAATCATTTTAATAAAAACCTAGGTCAAGATCGATCTGTCTATATGTCTTGATGTCTATAAAGATTTAAGAATAGCAGTAATGTGCTCACTTCTCTTGGTTCTTGTTAGAACTCAGTAGAAGAGCAGTGAATGAACTGAATATAGTCCACTCACACTTAAACAGGTATTGATTTTTTGAGGTGGACCTTTTTATTAATTCATTCATTTTCCATAATCACTTATCCTTATCGGGGTCACAACGGGCTGCTGCCAATCCCAGTTGACATTAGGCGAGAGGTGGGGTACACCCTAGACAGGTTGCCAGTTCATCACGGGGCTGATGTATTCACATTCACACCTATGGGCAATTTAAAGCCACGAATAAACCTGCACGTCCTTGGACTATGGGAGGAAGTCAGAGTACCTGGAGTGAACCCACAGATACACAGATTTTCAACACAACATGCAAACTCCAAACTCACCTTCTTGCCTAAGGTCTTTCTGTTAATCCTGTTTACAGCAGAGCTTTGTTCTACTTCCATGCAGGAACTTCTGTCTGCTTTTTCAAACTGGGAGCATGCTGACCACTCTCTGTTGAAGGTAACACAATATGCATGAGTACCTCATACAACCCCACAAAACCGGAGCCCTCCCTTTAAATATAATGAAATCATTTAGACAGAAAGTACCTTTGACATTTTCAGTAGAAATCTTAATCTCTTCCAGGTTTTATTCATAAGTTTCTTCTGCAGAAGTGTATTTAGGGCATGCTTTGAGCTGAGGTGAAAGAGCCAGTGGATTGTGAGCTACTGGTATTAACAAATGAAAAAACGGTTTTGGAAGAAGTCTGGTAAAAATCATGTCTCATGAGAAAGGGGTAGATAGATTTCATGTGAAAGATGGTTTCCTTTAGAGTGGAGTGAGAACTTGGCTCAAATCCAAACCAAATATCCCCTGATATGAGGTGCAAGATACACTTTTACACATGTGTGCAGCTGCTGCTGCTCTCTTTTCAGCATGAAGCTCATTTTAGGTTTATTTTGACTTGACAATGGTTGATCGAGTTATATGAGTTCATATGGGTGCTTTTTCAGGAGCTGTCACAATCTTCATTGATGAATGACACAATTAAATAAAGCTTTTCTCTGATTTTGCTCTGTTTGTTGTGTTGGATACTTTCTCCTCTTCAGGCCTCAAAAAAGTCTCCAAATGAAACAATCTGAGAAGGGCAGAGGTCCACATTCAGGTCACAAGCCACAAATCTGAGAAGGGCAGAGGTCCACATTCAGGTCACAAGCCACAAATATTACGGACCACTGGGTTAAAATAAATCTGAGATAGATATTTTATCTCTAAATAACTCACCACAGCTGACAGAATTTTTACTTTGCATAATTTTAACTTGTCACTGTGACAAAATATATAATTATATATTCCTCCATAAATCAAATGTATTATAATATTCATTATTTTCAAACTCATATATCTATATATGATATATATTTTTATCAAATCCAGTTTATCTATTTTTTAAGCTTAGAAATATGAATATTCATACAGTAAAATTATACATAAAGTAGAATTATTTTTAGATGTGCAGTCTGGTGATGATTAATGACTGTAAGACACTGTTTTCCTGCTGTATTACTGCAAACAAGTCAATCAAAGCGTGACAGTTTCACAGCATGAGTGCCCCACATTCAGTATGTTTGAAAGCACTTTCTGGTAAACCTATAGTAGGCTATAAGTGTTCTGTAACCACAGGATTTTCTTCTCCATGTCTAATACCTGTGCTGTGTCCACAGCTGTGGAATAATGTATGATGAGGGCTGGACAGCTGAGTGACCAACTCCAGGAAGCTTTTCTGCTGCAGCTGTTAACCAAGGTAACTCTGCAGTCACTGATGAAAACACCAGAAGTCGGCTCACTTTACCGGAAGTCCATTGCATATAACCATGTGCTTCATGGCTGTTCTATCTTCAATCTCTTTATTTCTAATATATCCCAAAGTTAAAAGATATTCTGACATTCTTCCAGGGCAATATTAATATGTATTATATATTTTTTCTTGCATGTGTGGGTGAACTCACAGCATTATTTCTAAGATGACCAAGATAGTTTGTGGTTGATGTGGAAGTAAAAGAGTAAACTTTAAAGAATCTGCGTGTAAGATATATATATTTATTTCCCTTCATCTCACCGTCTCCTTCCTAGTGTAAAGGACAAACTATGCTGCCAACCAAACACAACTAGTGTTTAGTTTGTAGGAACATGGCGGACTCTTTGGAAGAGGACCTGCAGCATCTGTAGATATGAAGGTTTCATTTTGAGGTACCAAAAACAAATGAAAACATAGCTATAGATATTATAGTCAATTTTTACTATATTCTGTAAATAGAGCACTCTAAATCTTATACACTGGACAGTGCTTTTTAAACTTGTACAGATCTTGTCTCCAAAGGGAAAGAGCTCCAAAGTGTAGAAAACCACAACTTCAAAGGCGCAGTCTCCTTTAGTGTTTAGACGGGGGAGGTACAACTAAAAATTCTTTGGTCAAAAGACTTTAAAAAACTGCAACAATAAAAAACATAAAATATTAAAAGTAAAATAAATTAAAGTCCAAAAAGTGAATAAAATCCAGGCTAAAAAAATCATACTTTTATTTTCAAATGTCTATAGAGATGGAGTGCCTCAGATCAGGGAGACTGTTTCAGAGACCAGGGCCACAGTGGCTGAAAGCCGACTCCTTGTGTGTTTTTGTTGAGGTCCGAAGAACAACTAAGAGTTCAGCTGCAGGGGGACCTACTGGTTACATATAAGAAGCATGTCTGAGGCCACAGTAATTTAAAAACTAAAAAGAAGTCTTTAAAACTTTAAAATAAGAGTTATATGTGCTATCTGCCTGGCCTTTGTTAGTACACAGATGGCTGCGCTCTGAAGAAGTTGTAGGCGACCAACAGATTATTAGGAAGACCAAACAAAAGAGCACTAGGCAAGCCTTGAAGTGATGATGTAATTGCAAACTGAATCTGCTTTCACGTAGGCTACTGAATGTGGTAGGTTGAGGTACGATTTTTAGTGATACTATAATCAAAGACGTAATAGTAGTGGTAGTAGTGGGATTTGTAGAAGTAGTAGGAATCATGGTGAAAATATAGAAATAATGGCAGCAGGAGTGAATTCGTAGTAGTGTTACTGTTGTATTAGTGTCAGTAAATCCATGACAAAAGTGTTGTAGAGTAGCCTCCCTAAACTCGTTTCTATATCAGCACTCAGCACAACAAGCAAACAAACACTGGGTTACTGTGTCTGGAATCACAGTCAAGTGTCAGCACTCACAAAAGTGAGTATGGGCTGGGCTAGCTGTTTCCCCTGGTTTCATGTTTGAATTCTGGGCTAAGATAACCTTCTGCTGGCAGACATGAAAGCGCCAAAAACTTCTCAAGCAACAAAAAACCCTAAACCCAAAATGTTGAACTATTCGTTTAAGTGCAGTACTTGAGTAAATACTTGGTTACTATCAACCAGTGGGTCAAAAAATATTAAAAAAAGGCACCAGCCTTTTTACTTTATTATGTTTTGTCCACTGGAAGGGTACCGTAGAGGCCACTTTATCACATTTATTTTCGGGCAAAGAGATCACTGGAGGAAAAAATGTTTTTTGTACCAGGCTGTAAACATGTTTATTTCTGCTGTTAAGTTGGACACTTTACTATGGGTGCTTATGGAAATTGAATTGTTCTGTAGCCAGCCTTAAGCAGCCGCTTTAGAAGTTTTTGGCACTTAGGCATTGGCTTCATATCCCATCCACGGAGGTTGCCACTTGACTTTATCCCATTTTCTTCCCCTGGAAATTCACCCTAAAGGGCATTTCATTAAAATTCCTTACTGGAGGGGTACACTACAACATCATGTTTTCTCCACTGGAAGCCTTATCATGTTTTTTCTTTTTTTTTTTTTTTGCATGCTGGTCCACCATAGATGCCACTTTGTCATGTTTTATCTTCTGTAGGTGGCATTTTTGCTGCCTACTGTACTTGCCCCCACTTGTCCACCACTGCAAAAAAAAAAATAGAAATACTCAAATTTCAATACTTGAAATATTAAATTTTAGCCTCAGGTATGAATGCATCCATTACCTTTAGCCACTGTGGAAATGCTAATAAAGTTTTTAAGCCGAATTCAACCAACATGCCATGTGATTTCGGCTAAAAGGTGTGCAGACGTGATAAGGTAGGCTTATTATCGTGACCTTGAGGAGTTTTTAAACCAAGAAAAAGTCGCTGTGTGTATTGGGAAACGTAGTTTGTGGCAGAAAAACACACTGATAAGCTGCTTCTACCACACACACACACACACACACACATAGACACACTCACGCACACACACATGCAAAGCCCCACAATAGGCGGAGGAGGACCCCGCCAGCCTGAGACTTTAATTGAGCTCCCTCCTCCCCTCTCCTCCTCCCCTCTCCTCCTCTCCTCCTCTCCTCTCCTCAGTCTCCTGGCTAACTTCTCGTCGACACACCACTTCACTTCACATTATTTTGGACTGGATACGACAAGCAGCAATAAGACATGGCTTTCCTACAAAGAACATTTCTACCGCTGTTTCTTCATATCTGCCTCCTGAACTGGGGCGGTGAGTTAAACTAAATTAAATTCGCTTCTTTTGTGCCCTTTTTCTTTTCTTTTCTTTTTTTTTTAATAAAACAGTTTAAGTTTAGTGAAGGAGGAGAGCCGGGTTTGAATGACAATACAGCGTGTGTGGATGCTCAAACCAAACGACACTAACAAAGGTTATTTTTTTTAAGTTAAGGCGAGCGCAGTTTCTCTTTTTTTTCGAATAAAAGTGCATTTTTCGCTCGTGTGCAGTTAATGGCGTTTGCATATTAGTCGCCATTCGCCTCGGTAATGAATTTGAAAGCTAATTTACATCTCGTGTAACAAGCACATGTTTAACTGGTAACACTTTTTCAACATCTCCTCTGCTATTTTTTTTTTTTGTTTTTGGTTGTTTTTCAGTCTAGAGTCGTCGTAAAAAATGTTTAAAGGTGTAATTAATTACTGCGTAATTGATGCTGTTAGCGGACCAATTAACCTACCAACACGTAGCTGTACAGCACGTTTGAGCATCATGCACCATGCCTGTGACTGGTGTGAGTGTGTTTTTTTTCTTTTCTTTTTTACTGTTGTGTGACACAGTCTGGATAAGTTATTAAAGGTTTAACAAGACTGCTGTAAACATCTAAAGAACCACAATAAGAGTCCCAAAGCAGGACATGGTTAGTGTTTGAGCCTTGGAGAAGGAGACAGTAATAGCAATGTGATGGGAGAGGCTTGTTTTACAAGGAGTTGAACAGTGGGAGACTGACTAATATGTGTGTGACTTTATATCACTTTATTATCACCTTTCCTCAATGAGTTGTATAGTTGCAACTGACCAATATTGCCATTATCCATTAATTTCCTCGATTAATCGATTCATTTTTTGGTCCATAAAATGGTTAGTTACCTAACTAACTAATAACTGACTTCATTCCTAACTCATCTAAATATTACTGCCTTGATTACTTGATTAATAATACATTATGTCCGTCAGAAGGTCACATCTTTGGACTTCGTATCCTCTCATCTGTATACACTTTGTGTCTCCTAAGTGGGAGTGGCTTCCTAAACTTGTTTGCAAGTCTTATGAATATCCCTGTGGATGGATGAAAACATATGGTGTTGTGCCAGAGACGGTTCAGAAAGTTATTTAAATTTCAGTGCAGTTGTTATTGAGCGTTTTTAGTAGCGACTCCATGTTAATTTTCTCCTAATTTGTCTGTGTGAAAAACGTTATTTTAGTGTCGGAATGTTCTGAAGATATATGGCTTGTGAAAAAATGAGTCCCAATATTTATTTAAGGTGAAAAAATAGCTCAATCTCTGCTCACGTTGACGTCTCCCATTGGAGTCAATAGAAAGTGGACCTGCTGCCAGTCTCCTAAAGGGGAGTGGCAGTGGCTAAACTCACGTGATATAGATACAAGAAATGTTCCTAAATAAAACTCACAATAATATCTGCGGATTATTAAAAGTACCCTGGTCATGTTTATGGAAAGAGACATTGATGTCACTGAGGCAGACGTCTCTATGGCCGATATCTCCAAAACTTGGCAGAGGGATAAAACGAACTACAGGTAAGAGGAAAAATATGTGTGTTGGATTTTGGGGTGAACTGTCCCTTTAAAGGCATGTTTGCTGATGGATTACCTGACTCAAGCTTTACCGCAAAGACTTCAATGTAAACCATCCTCCACCATGTTGCATCTCACAACAGGACAACACTCACTCTGTCTTGACATTAAACCTCTTTTTCTCTTAAATCCTTGTTTTTTAGCCCATCAGCCTTGTCTTAATTGGGTTACCTCTATTTAATCCTACCTCCTCTGGAGACAGAGTAAAGCTGTCTGTTTTTGGATTAGGTCGCTGGTTAGAGATAGAGACCCCGTCCTCTCTAAAGAGCTTCTAAACCAGGTTCTGTCAGAACTGATCTGCTCTCTAATGGGCCCTGAAGAGCACTTACTCAAATACAATTTGTGGCTAAAAGCATTTCTGCTGCATGGAAATAAACCCATCCCGAGTATAAGAAGAAACCCAAACATGTAGCTTAGACGATGCAGCCTCTATTGATTTCACAGACCAGTGTTCATCAGTATGATGGTCATGTTGTGTTACAGGAATGAGCAAGTGGTGCGGGCGGTGTGGTTGTGCAGTAAATCAGAGCAGTGGGAGAGCTTTTACGCAGACATTTACAGAACAGAAAGTAGATACGGAGAACGTGCTTACTTAGTTCATGCCATCCTGAAATATGTTTAACCAAACGTGATTTTATCCTCTAGTACATTTCAAGACTGAGCCTTACAGTCTTCTTTTGTTGTTGCGGAAAACCTCCAGGCCCGCTGATGTATAGGATGAAATTAGGGTCATGTCACACAAACAGTTCAATAAATATGTAGATACATGATTCACAATGCAGTATGAGAACAGCACATACAAGACACTTGTAATGACACAAAGCCAGTTCAAGCCTGCAGTTCTTCTGGAATTTAATATTGCTTTAGTAGGATGTGATGTTTTTACTTGTTCATAAATCAAAGTGTTTGGGGTTTAGCATGAAATTTTAAAAAAGCACTTTCGCATTGTCGGAATGTCAATCAGAAATACCCCAGAAAGTTATGTCAACTGCTACATCAACAATAGGTAACATGAGCAGTGATACTTAGGATAACGTTTCAGCCAAAGAGGAGGAATGCCTATTGGCAATAACAATACTATGTTGGGACAGCTGACGGTGTAATTGTCTCTAAAGGTCGGTGATAGTCATACATACATTTTCCATATTGTTATATAAATATCCAATGAAAAGATCCAAAGCAAATCAATGACATTGTCTCACTCCTGTGCACCACAGAGCTCTATTGTTGTCCATTAACTATGGCATGTGCCTTCATAACTATGAAACACATCCACTGAAGTTTATTTTGAGTACATACATCACCGTATTGCTATAAACATGTAATAGAACGCCAAATGTGTTTTAATCCGCAGCTGAAAATAGTCCCTGACAAATGCACCATTTACTACTGTTTGAGTATTGTTTAATGTGCCCATTTTACTTAAATATTGAACCTTTTCTAAGAATTAAAGTATATTTTTGTGACTATGATCATATTTTAGTAGTAGTTAATGTATCCACCGTTAGTGAAAATACAACATCCACAGCAGGATACTCACATTGTTTGATGAATGCAGTGTCTGATGTAGACACTGTCTGTGATGATATAGGGGCAGTTTGACATTTTAACAGTGTTTGGACTCAGACCATTCAAAACAGCTTTGGTATCACACATATACAATTGATAGAATTCATGCACCATTGACAACTTTAATACTGACTTTAATATTTAGGCACGTGGTGATTGTCATGGTTAATGACTGTAGAAATGATTAGTAAAAGTAATTCATTAGTTGAAAATGAGATACAACAGTGGTCTCAATGGATTAATCAAGTCACAATCAAAAGATCAAATCATTTCAAGCTCTCAGATGTGAGAATTTCCTGCTTTTCTGATTAATTTCATCATATATCATCATCAGCTGAGTATCTTTTGCAAAGCAATTTGAAGATATAAGCTTGGGCTATGAGACATTTTAAAACTATTTTAGTCTTACACATCATGTTATGACTGTGTGGTTCTCCTCAACATAGGAAGTAATTCATTTTGTTATTCATTGAGGTTTATATGGATTTATTGATATTCTAAAATTAAATTAAGAATAATACATTTAATTACATTAAGTTACTCAAACTGCCACTTATATATCAGATCAAATATATGAGATCCAAATTGTTTTTGACCACAGGGTCAGACTGTATTAATGAAAAACTGCACTTTGCAGTTTTAGAGCAGTAACTATGCTGTAAATAGTTCTGGGTTTTGTTTGGTCCGCTTCTTAGTCATGTTCTTGTTAGTCTGTGAGTGACCTTGTTTATCATTCATTATTAACCAGATAAGAAAATGCGTTGTAGTAGCGAGTAAAGTAGTGAAGCATCCAGAAATGACTCATAAGGTATCCCAGGGATAGTCAATCTCCTCATGTAAATAATGGCTGGTCTCCCTGACCTCTTCTTCATCCGTCTCAGTGGCTGAATGCCTGAGAATGCCTCCACTCTGCTGCTGGGCTTGTCTGAATGCAGCAGGAAGTGTGCAGCTGTTGGCTGCAGTTGTTCGTGTGGGATTAGTGCGTTTGTCTGAGTGATAGCCAGGCATGACAGCCATATAATCTAATGCATTGGCTCATTGTTTTCATTAAAGAGAGTGCGCTGTTTGATCCCTGCGGCATTATAACAGTGCCTTGCTATATAGGATTAGGCATAAGCTAATTCAATGCATGTATGTCAGCAAGGCGAACAATCAAATACCTTACATGCTATTGAATGCACTCTTTTCATTACTGTTACTGATTATACAAGCCTGTGAGCTTTTGTTTCCAGGCATTCAACAGTGTCTGCTGGACATGCACACTTTGTTAAGGTTTATGTTCAATGCTAAAAAAGTTCAAAGTCTCAAAAACTTCAAGTCTTGTCTTGTTCACATTTAACCAAGACAACCATCTTCCATCTTCCTTAATTGCCAGGAGCGGATGTTATAGAAAAAGAAATAAAGCATTTTGCAGATCTTTTCAGTCTGAATGTTTCCTCTTTCCTGTTAGTGTTGATAAAGAGATAATTAGAGTGGCATTGTGCTTCCTGCAAAGCAGGGAGACAGAGACAGAATAGGTCTGAAGTGTGCACCAACACAAGTTTGTTTGTTTTTGTTATAAAACTGCACCAGGATTCAAAGCAGACATTGATTTATAAGAAGAGGTTCAATATTAAAAATCATTTCACTTGAATGTACCTTGTTTTAAAAGCACATTTTTTCAGTGTTTATTGGTTCAGTCTTTGGTCTAAAGCCTGTGCATGCTTTGAAGATCCAAGACGTGTTTTAGAAAATCAAAGCTGTAGCTGTTTAGTTGGCAGGAGTAGAGCTGACATCCACCCTTAAGCCTAAACTGAAGGGTTTTCAAGAGCCTTGTCTTGCATGTCTGGTGTATCGCTGCAGTCAGTAGATGGTTGATGTCTGAGTGGGATTTTATATCCAACAGCTGCCTCTGTAGTTTGATCCCTGGTCTTCTGGGAGGGAATTTCTACTCTATTGACTGACTACCTTCCTGGTGCTGTAGAACTCTCCAAAACATCCCTGACTTATGTGTTATTCAAAGCCCATCATCCAGCGTGCTGAAAAATCTATACAGTGAGCAATGCGCCCTAGAGAAGGCGGAACCTGTTTGAGGAGCTTGTGACAGTTGTTTAAGCAAACTCAAATCAAGAAGAGGAATGTAGGAAATTACTCATGACATCCATGTGCATTCAGGGGATGAAGAGCTCTTCATGGAGCAGTGCCAGAGCGCCAAACTTTTATCACACAAAGCATCAGAAACGTGAACAACGTCTCCAGCACCACACCAAGGGCTTTTTTTGGATTTATTTTCCAAAAGGATTGAAAATGCTGTAGGGTTCCATAGAGTTCTCCCTCATCGTGCTCGGCAAGTGCTGAGAGAGTCTTTGAATCCCAGATATTGAATTTGGCTGCACTGCTTGCACTGCATTGATCATTTGTATACAGTATTGTAAGAGCAGTGTGATGAACATAGAAGAATTTTTTTTGCCTGGTTGGATAGTATTATTTTTGCTACACAGTGTCATATGCATAATATCTGTCTTAACTAAACTTAACATTCATGGAGAAATCAGTGTTTTCCTGTGTGGGAGAATATCTCTCTGTGTTTACATGTATCAGTGCATCCACACAGACTTTACAACATCCAAAATACTATTGGATGCATAACATTAACGTCTAAGCTGTATTTCAATGTTGTAGCTAACTGAGGTACAGCTTATTTTACCTATTTGATATACTGTTAGGTGGTTTCATGCAGTGTATAAAAACTGCATTGTGCTTATATACTTGTATAAAGCAGCACAAATTCCTCAAGTTTTCAAGTACTTTAGTGAATGTACTTTGTTACTTTCCTCGCAACAAGTACAGTCGTCCCTCGCTATAACACGGTTCACTTTTCGCGGACTCGCTGTTTCGCGGATTTTTTTTACAGCGTGCTGTACAGTATGAACGCACATTGTGTTCTGCGTCCTAAATTGGCTAAGGGAGAACCGCACATGTGTTCTGTGTCCTGATTAACTAAGGGAGTACTGTACAAAATGCGTGTAAAAAGGTGTATAAAAGTGTGTGGTTAGGGGTTTTACGTCCTTAAAACATGTATAATAATTGTAAAACTTATTTCGCGGATTTCGTTTATTGCGGGTAATTTTTAGAACGTATCCCCCGCGATAAACGAGGGACCACTGTATTGCATCTGGAGTTTTGCCACAGTCACCATGTGGAATCCGAGTTGGCCAAACACAATAACATAAACAGCCTCACACCTATCCCAAACACACTGCGTTGTGAACGGGTGACCTGCAGAAGTGCATAAAAAACCACATGCGGCGGTTTGAATTAACGACATCCGCACTAAAAGCATGCAACTGATTAATTACCACAAGGCGAGCGACTATAAATCAGTCACCGTCACCTCAGCTGGATCAGACAGATCCTCATGTGTCTCGTCTCGTAATCAATTTAGTTGCGAGATGACGTTGTACATGGCCTTTGTTGTCATGCAGCTCCTCTGCTCGTTTTTTCTTTAGATTAATGTTATCAACCCTGTTTTATTTAGTGTTGTGAACATCTTTTGACACACTGTCATTGTCACTCATTATTTAGGCTTAATATATGAAAGTATATCGTGAGACTGTGCATATATTTAGAGATGTGTGCATGTATGTTGAAGGCCATCTTGTTTTCTTTGTTTTAAAATAAGACATTCATTAGTAGTAATTTCAGTCTTTGGCAGTTTTGCCATTTGTCTCTAAACTCTGCACAGGCAAAATTGGCCATCTGTACATGACGTCCCTTCATATTTAGAAGGCCCATCTGTGGGACACATGGCAGTCTCTTGGGCCACAATCCAAGTCTTGGCAGCAGTCCCATCAGTGCCAGAGGGAGAGACAAAAAAACCTCCAGTATCGCCTTCATTGAGAAGCCTTTTCTTCCTCCTTTTCCCAGTTCTCTCCCTCTTTTTGGTCTGCAAACAGAGCTTAACCAGCAGCTGCACACACCTGACGCCCAATCCATCGGACAAGGCACATTCTGCTGTGGGGGCAACAAGCAGGGGCTCACGTTACAGAGAAATTGTACACCACAATGGTCTTTGCCTCCTTCCCGCCTTTTCTAAGCTGTGTCCCCCATCCTGTGTCTCCTCACACACCTCTCTCATGCCCCCTCCTTTGCCTTTTTTTGTTTGGACTGAGCCTGGGAATATTTACTTTGCTCTTGTTGTTGTCAACAAGTTGGAAAGAGTTGTATGCAAATCAAGGGTGGGATTAATTTAACAAACGTGTGATATGGTGCTGGAGCGAAAGAGCTCACCATCCTTCTTCTTTGTAAGCTTCTTTAATAAGAAAAAATTAAAATAATGTAATGTCAGCTTTCTTAGTTGATCAAGCTTTGGCACATAAAGCTGGCACTACATAACATACCACCCACATGGAAAGATCAACAGTTTCTTATAAACTGGAAAACTGCACTTCTAAAGTGTCCAAACCAGCAAGGACAAGAGATCCTGGTGCCAAACAAAACCAGTTTGATTTCAGAACAATTACAATTTTGGCTCTGAAGCTGTGTTTTTTTTTTACCTGGCATTTAAGCAATCTAGATCTCTGTGAGCTACATATTTGGACATTTGGTGAATAATAATGTCGAAAAATGAATTGGAAACTAATGGACAAATGAAAGTTTGAAAAGATGATAAATCTAGTAAGATACTATTTCTTTGACGATGCTCTACTTAAATTTGTTATTAAAGGAAAAAATATTTATTTTGGGAAATATGTAATACCACAGCCTGCTGAAACAACCGCTAGTTAGCTTAGCATAGCTTAATATCATGACTCTGAGGGTCAATAACTCAGCCTGCGTCGTTAATCAGGGAGGATGTCCATAATAAAAAGATTCCATAGTGAACTCTTGTTACTGCTGGTGGGTGGAAAGCAAGGATTCCCCTTTAAATCCTGAGGGGGTTAGGTGTGTATGAAATATGACCACAGCACTATGTCATTCGTTATATGTCTCACTCGGAGCTTTATGTCTGCTCTGTTGTAATGGATATGAGAGATGTGTCTTTTTGGAACAATGCAGGTGCCACCAACTTGTCTTGAGTATTTGCTCAAGGCTTCCCCTTAAGACCACGTCATTGTCCCGAGGAATGCCAAGTCCTCTGATTTCTCTTGCTCTTCGGGGATATGTCAAACTGCCAAACCAACCAATGTGTCATTGTCACCTGGAGCCTGCAAAAATATATTTAGTGTAGCATTCAGCTCATTAGCAGGATTAAGTTGCAGAGTGATATCATGAGTACATATGACGGAAGTAACAAAATAGTAAATACAACAGGTAATGTCTTTTTTCCAGACATTTAAAGGTCAAAGAGCACAGAAGCTCTGTTAAAGCTGATAATGAAGGTGATTTATTATGACAGCCACCAAATATAACTTCTTTATGTGTCAGAGTCTGTATTGTTTTGACACTTGAGACATGAGAAATGTGTGGATACGCCACTTCAGAAAACTTTCCACATGATCAGTTTTCTGTTTAGTTTAACATTGCATTATCACAGATGGATTTGCTCAAACACGAGACGTAGTGATGCATTTCTCTTTTCATGACCAACCAGCATACATGTAACCATATATGAATCTTTTATTATATATTAATTATTCACCATTAAAGAGAACAGCTAACAATTATCTGTACTTTTCTTATTTCTTACATGATAAACAGATATAATGTTTAGTACTGTATAACATTTGCTAATTAGCACTAAACAAAAAGCACAGATGAGGCTGACAGGAATGTTGTTTCTTTCGCAGTCAAATTTCATCACAGTGCATTCAGTAATATTCAGGATATTTCCCTCCAAACCACAAATGACAACTGCATGGTGGTGCTAGGGGAAAGGTCAGTGGGTCACCACAGTCATTAAGATACATAAACTGGGAACAATGGATATCTGTGCCAGATTTCATGGCAATCCATCCAGTAGTTGAGATATTTCACTCTGGACCAAACGGGTGGGCCAACCGAAAAAGCCATGTTGCCAACATGGCAACTTTGCTTAAAAAATGTGTTACATTTACCATCACATCACATTATTAGACAATATATCATTTATTTTCTCATGTCTATCCAGATTAAATGATAAAATTCATGACGTCTGGCACTTTGCCAGTCAGTAGCTTGTCACATCAACTTGCATTCACATCTGTTGTCAAATTAAAATGAAGTCAGTTTTAAATTCGGGCTGACTTTGATGGTGAAAAGACATCTCTGTGTTCAGTGTGTACATGTGCATATGAATATTCATGACGACCTCGGGGCGGACCAGAACGTCTTTCATGGTGTTTGCCTCTTGTGCTAATGGGCTGTGCCATGCCATGGATCTGGCATACATCTGGCAGTGTTTTTTCTGATTAGTCTGTTCATTACTATTACCTAGGAAACCATCTTTAGGTTTAGAAACTCCTCAATACCCAGTTTATTTAGTTAACATAAGAAAAACACCCTCAGTGTTGTGTGCTTTTTAGAATAAACTTTGTGTGAGGGAGTACAGGGGATGTCTGTGTATGATATTATGCGCAAAGCAGGATTGCAGGGTCTTGTGTCAGTGCTGTAAATGTTATCCCAACCCCTGAGGCTCAGCGATCAGTGCAATGGTAGAGGGCCAGATTTAACTCACATTTCATGCTTTGTGTGGGACTCTCCCCCTCAGCTGATTCATAGCGCAGGCCTAATTATTTCTGTCTTTTTCTGTTGTTTAGTTTGTGGTTGCGGGGCATTTGTTTGTTAGATTCCCCAGAGGGCTCATCTCTTTGTTTAAGTGTCCCTTAGGAGGACCAAGAAAGGCAGAAAATAAGCTGGCGAAGGAGAACCAGCAGCAACTGTTGATCGGGCAGTGGAATTTGACTAGAATATTTCCAGCTTTTCTGTTTCTCTGCATCATTGTAACACATGTAGGACTACAAATATTTAGGATTTTCATTATATTATTATATTTTTGTTCCTATGTAGATTATTTTCTGGATTCAGTGGTATATTGTTCGATCAGAAAGTTGGATAAAAAAAAGGCCATTACAGCCCAAAACCCAAGGATATTCAGGTGGTAATGTTTGCTATTGAGTTTCTGCCAGTGAACTAATACATTAAATGACTATTTGTTATAGCACTAAACACAAGTTGGTTTAAATCTGTAGTGTGGTTATCACTGTGACCGGGTATTGTTTAGAATTTTTCAAAATGACTAGATAAGACCATACTTTTTCCTGATAACTTGTTCTTTTTCTTTGGCAACAGTTCTTTACCCTAATCTTTCAACCACATCTGTTTCCAAGGACAAGACTGAACTTTTACTCTGTCTTCTTTTGTTTCATTTCAGAGCCCAAAGTTCTAAAATGTTCAATCTTTAAACACAGGCAGCATGCAAGATCTTTTACTTCATCAGAAACCACAATCAGAATTGATCAATTATAGAATAAAAAACAGGATGATGGACCTGACCAGTTTTTTCAGTACTTTGATACTTTTTTGGTACTTTATTTTATGAACTACCCGATATGCAACCATATTTTTTACTGTTCTTTCTGTAACAGATCAGTTTGGGCAAAACATATACATACATATTTATTGAGTTTGATTTGGAAAGCTTGTATTTTCTGAGTCTGTATGCATTTTGTCACCCTCCATCTAGTGACCAGAAGTCATAGAGTAGATGTGTGGGAGGAATTTTCAACAGACGCCTGGCAGTTTAAAGTGATATGAGCTGAATTTGAATTGGAATAGATCAAACAAAAACTGTGAAAGTCTTTAGCATGGACACCACAGCACACAGATGGAGTAACATGAGCTTTGTGCAGTAGATGTTTAGTTATAACAGAGCTTGCACGGTGAAATGTAGTTGGCTTTGTTGTAAAATGTCACCTGACATGGGATGTGATAACTGGCTTTGTTCACAGATAACAATCTGACACTGAAGGGTGATGTCCGAGTCACAGACAGGATTTATTAAGGAGCCTCGGTGCAGAGTTGACTTTTGGGGCAATTTAGTGGCTGCCAGACACTGCTAGTGTCTTTTGAAGACGTGTCTGATGAAAGCTGTAATGTGATCTACCTCTGCAGCTCAAGTTAAGGGCTTGGAATCTGCCCCATAGGGCTTCTTCTACGACTGCAATTTTAGTATAAAGGCATGTCAATGCTCCATACTGACGGTATCCCATGCACTGCAAGAACTGGATTCTCTCTTGACTCTCTGACTTACCACATGGTATTGGTTCAGGATGATAAAGGTTAACATTGTGGTTAGCTGTTGGCAAACATCCTTCTGGTTGATGTGAGAAGCAGAGATGACTATCAGTCATCAGTATTATACTAGTAGTACTCTAGGCGATTTGATGCAACTCATTGTCTGAGTGTATTTACTGCATGTATTCATATTTAGCTAGTTTTTTTTATGTAATTACAACAAATACAGTCTCAAACATACCTGGAAGTCCTCTGTTGACAATTTAAAATGTGATGAAGTTGGACCAAAACCATGTTTGTTGCTGGAAAACACTCAACGTAATAAAAAACTTGAATCAAATTCAAATGAAGACATCTTGCTTACTGTTGGGGATTATCTGTGGCAGCCAGCATTATGCTCCAAACAATGATTTGTTGGTAGTGAATATTACGTGACCAAAATAAAGCCCCAACACATTTGGGTTTTACTGGTGTGATTTTTGTAGATTGACTGGAAGATGACTTGAAGTATCACTTCACATCTTCAGTCCATCTGTTTGTCTCCCAGAGGAATTTGACATTCAATTCACTTTGGTCCTGATAAGCAGCACCTGCATGGGGCTGTTGTGCCGCTGAATTACAGCAAGAACTACACAGCAGATATTTTTTTTGTGAAAGAATGGTACAATTCAAAGTGAGATTTCTCCTCAAGTTTTTCTAATGTGACTCTTGGCTCTCTGTGATAGTCTTGTGTTCTGGGAAGTGGTTTTCAGCTGAACTTAAATGCACTTCTCAGCTTGACAGCAAAACATCAGCAAAACTTCGCAGCATCCCTCGAGGTAGAGACGAAAACATGAATCTTATCTTAGCTAATGTCTCCCTGTAGCTGGGTGATAGGAGCAGACCCTTGCGCCAGACTGCAGACTCTCCACATTGAGAGGAGTCATTCGAGGTGGTCTGGGCATCTGGCAGGGTAACCCCCCATGGATACTGGAAGACCTGGATGAGGTTGCCAGGGAAACCAATGTCTGGGTTGCCTTGTTTGCCCTGTAGTGAAAGTGACCCTGACGTGAATAAGTGACAGTAAATGGATGAAAAAGAGTTTGCTATTGTGATGCTGTAGAACCATACATCATTTTATATTGTGAACCATATTTTGTTGCCTTTTTCTGTTATAGACTTTGGTGACAGAACAAAGAACCTCTAAAACTTTTATGGGACATATTCATTTCTCTCTTTCTGCAAATACATGCGTGTCATCTAAAAGATGCCAGTAACTGCTACATAAAGTGTGTTTGTACAGCTTTAAGAGCTGGAGGAGCGCTTAGTCCCTTGTTTAAGTTGCAACATATGTCATACTCATCTAATATGCAGCCATATTGATATAACAGACCCCATCCAGAGCACCATTTAATAAGTGATGTGTCCTGAAATGCTGCACAGTCATCTACTGCATGCGTGTGTCTCTTAAGAGCCCATACAGTATGTCAGCTAGCTACATACATTTAGTTGAAAGAGTCAATACAACTATTTTTATTATTTATTTTTTTGGAAACCACATCCAAAAATACAGTATGGTTGTATGGTTGACGAGCTGGAGACGAGATCTCTGACTCTGCAAAGCCCCCCGCGGGGCTGGAGAAGTCATGACACCATGGGCTTCCTCCACCTCCAGCTAGCTTGGCATCTGCTGCCCAGCAGAGACCAGGAACACTGATATTGATGGGCCTGAAAATACACACTTGCGCTTGTTAAAGGGTACGTAACCCATGGGAAATACTAGTGGAGGAGTAAGAAACACGTCAGACATGTAGTATTGTAATATGGCTGTAGATAATTCATTTAGACTGATGATACTGTCATTAAGCCGGTTCTGACCATCAGTTCTTTATGTCTTACCACCTACTGGGATTGTCATTTAGATGAGAAGTTCTTAACAACTGGGCTACAAACATGCTGTGTTTGTTACCCAGTGGCAAAGATATCATGACAACAACATACATCTACCTCCTCCCCACCCTCTTCTGTTGGCAATCTGGTAGATGATGTGTGGCGTAAATGACTCTTGATGGAGTATGAGTGCGATGTTTGATAAGTTTCCATCATTAACTCTAACCAGCAGCTGGAGAGGAGTGAGTGACACAGTCTGAGAGAGATTAGCTGTCAGCTAAAAGAACAAAATCAGGTTTCAGATTACAATATGTCGCCTCCTACAATAATCCTACAGATTAGTTGCAAAGTAACTGGTTCGAATTTCTCAGGACCTGTGTACTCAAAGGTTAAATCCTTTGTATTTTTATTATGTGTAAATCTAATTGCACAGTGCCAGTTAAACCACAGGAAACAGGTCCAAAAAAACAGCTGGGTTTTTTTAGCAAACATTATTCAAAGTGGCAAAAGTAAGGCATTTGTTACGCATAGTGAGTATTTTCAGCATTAGCACAATGTTTATGTTCATCTTAAGGAAGAAGCTTGCATCGATATGACTCTTGATGTGCTATTAATAGTTTTTAGACAACAACTGTAACTGTAGCTACACAGACAGTAGAATATTATATATCACCAGACTTATCCTTTAATGTTTGTCTGTGGATTTCTCTTTTATATTTGGTCTACTGAAATTATTTAGCACTGAGCTTCCATAAACTTCAGGGACTTGTGAGAGATTTAAAAAGCATGGTTTAAGTTAAAGCAGCATAAGATGGTCAAACTCCCAAAGCCCTGTACACTACACTTTCCATAATGCCCGCCCGAGGACTGCTCCAAGCCAAAGCTCAGATAAACCCCAAAGACATTGTCCAGGTTTTCTAAGCTCCTCCAGAGCCCACAGAAAACTTTGCAAAAGTGTTTCCACAGGCAGAGTAGTTCTCTCCACGGCGAGAAACCCGATCCTCATGTGTAAAATCAGTAGAGTTCCCCTTTAATAAGAGGCAGTCATGCTGTCAAAGGTGCTGACGTGTTCATAGTGACAGATGTAGCTTCACCTGAGAAAACTCTGAGGTGACCAAAAATTAGCTGATCCTTTGAAACTTTAACTCACTTCATAACTTTGTAAACTTCACTGAATTCAACTTAATTCAGCTCTGATTCAGCATCTTCAAAATTATATTTCCTCCAGGCCCGCTGGTTCATCCCCTGGTGTTTTCCTATGCAGGCATGGACTCAATCTGCCTTGAGCATTTGCTATAAGCATTTGATCACCTTATCATCTAAATGTCTAGCCTTGTACGCGTCTACGGGAGCTAAATCAATTCTCAAGTGCTTTTCTTTGCAGTGCAAAATGAGCTCATAAAACGTTTGGATGTTGAGGGCAAAGCATCAGCATGTTGTGCTAATAAAAAACGTCTTGGGAATAAAAATCTGTCAAACCTAAAATATTGTTTTGTATCAACTCAGGAATTTTCAAAGTTGTTAAGATTGAATATGACTTTTCTGTTTTTGTTCTGGTACAACAGACTGCACACAAAATAATCTCTTTATTTTTATTTACTTATAACACCATATATAACACCATATAAATATTACTCCCACCACCACATATAATAAATGGTTTATATCACAAACCTCATTATAGTGTGTACTATATAAGAACTTAATATCTGTTATGAACTATCGTGTTTAGTTTATATATAATCTTTAAATCTAAATAAAAGGGGAAGGAACCTTAACAGACTGTGATGGGGTTATAAGTTGAAAAACATGATATTGGCCCGGCTCTGTCTTTGGCATATTAGTGTTATTTTCAGGGCGTTGGCTCCTGTTCAACAGGACATCAGGCTCTGTTTGGCTCTAAATAACCTGGCAGTGCTTCATTCAGTGACACTGGCACTCCACTCAAAATTGTGGAGCTGCATATCTATCACTTATCTTCATTATGGACAAAACCGTCTTATATTTGTGTTTAAAAATTAGACAAACTGAAAAGCCTTAACGTGGGATATGAGTGTTACATCAGGGAGACTGCTTGGGAAAGTGTCCTGATTGAATAAGTCAGTTATTCAATTAGAAAAGGCTCAAACACACATTACGAGCATTGCACTACAGAGAAAACACTGCTTTGATTCGATTAAAAAGGTCTGATCGGAGCACGAGGAGCAAACATCAAAAGCCTGTTTGCAGACTTTAACATAATCAAACTTAATAACACTCCATGTGTACCGTCTCACGACTCAAAGCTGTGATGATGACGGTTAGGAGTTGCCGTTTTTTTCTTTTTTTCTAAGGCGTCTTAGCTCACAGATCAAGGCCGCTGGTCTGGATCTTTGAACTTGACATTTCAAAAGGGAGAGGATAAAGAGATGCTTAAATATCAAATCCTCCCCCACTCCCTCAGCCCTGATATTGGACGCTGTTAAAAGATCAACCGCCTAATCAAAGAGGAGTGTTCAGAGCAGAGGATTTTCCCCGTGTGCCTGTCTGTGGAAGTTAATTTATACATGTTACAGCATAAACTTGGGTTGTCTAATTTTTGTCCCATGAACATTTGGGTGTATTGATTCTTTTTACACATGAAACTGGTAGAAAAACATTTAAAATTAGTACTCATTTGAAGTTGTGATTCATAGATGTAAGTCAGATATCACTTTTTGCTCCATTTTTGGTCACTACCTACTTCTGAGGGAAATCTCTGCTGCTTCCACCCCTAAATGCTGCATTATACTCACCAGATAGTTACTAACTTTATCTGTCTGCTATATGATGCTGGGCAGGTAACATATACAGTGTAATGGATTTTGGGACTTTTTCACTAAAACTATCAATGAGGAATATAAAAAAATAACTGAAATAAGCTAAAGCAGCAAAAAACGGTACCAGCACCAACACAGGGAACCGGAAATGAAACAGGATGCTTATCTTTTGGTCCTTTAGATGGCATAGTTATATCTCTCAATGTATTATTACCCTCTTATGGACATAATGTGCAAAAATAGATATTCAATTAATCAATTTTGGCCAATTTTGACAGCACTAGATTGAACCAAACCAGTAAATTAAAATAATTATCTGAAAGACAGTAAAGGGTCTGTAGAGCTGCAGAATTGGGTGATAAATCTCTGTGGGTTCATCACTGTGAATGACCCCTTTTACGCCACACAAAGTCATTTGGTCTGCTGTTAATAAAAAAAAATATTGATTAGCGCAGGTTTAAGACCCAAGTTACGATAACCAGAATTTTACACTGAACTCATGTTGAACTCTGAGAAGTATTTATTCTGACTGAACTGTGAAATAGACCTCAGAATCTGAGACATATAGACAGGTGAATGCTATATATTATTGTTTTTATGTATGTATATACCTATAGGTACATATACAGAAGAGGTTAAAATAATTCCTTCTATCGACTGTCTGATTCTGCTGTGGTTTCCTGCTGGAAGCATGAATTGTGGGCAAGACATTCAAGCATGATGGATCATTAATAATAATTTTATCGTCCAGTAAACTGAAAGAATACAAGAATTTCTTACTTTTCGAGAGTACTTGAACATGGCATGGGTTAGGAGAGGGTTAGAGGAAGTGTGAGGCTTCTGTATAGATGCACAGGTGTGTGTGACAGGGAACTCAACAGTCATTTCATTGTGTGTGGTCCTGTGATAATACTCTTCTAAGTTACTCCCCCCATCCCCTCACCCTTCTCTTCCACACATACACCCTTATTTGCCCTCCTTCCTCACTCCTACACTCCTTCCCACAAATCACTTGACAAATGGGCTGCCCACAGGTGCTCTTGGAGCACTCCCCTCCCCAGCTGCCCCTGTCCTCCACAGCATGGGAATGGGGGCGACATTACTATTGTTCACAGCTGCTTGTGTCAACGTGAACCCCACCTCCTCCATCCTCCCCAGCCCAGCAGGACACAGTGCCACCCGACGACTGGGAATCCAGTCATAACCACAGTCCTGGCTCAAGGTCTTGGCACGCTGCAGCCCAGTGAATAAAACAAGTGGTGGATATTGTCCCCTGAGAACTGGAGTCTCCCAGTCTAGAGATCAAGATAAAGTAGGCGTTGAGCTTCTCACTGCTCCCATATCAAACAATGCAACTGGTTATGAGTTCTAGACACAGATATATCATTGTGTTTGACATTGTGTCTGACTGACTGCAGACATGTGGCTCCCGTTAGAGCAAAAGGAGAAAGTGTTTATTCCTGGCGGCGAGCACTGTGTTTTGATGTGAAATACGGGGCAAGTTTGTTGTGAAAACACATGAGTTTTAGACGTGTGAGACATGTCAATAAGGCTGCTGTGAAGGTGAACATGTTTTGAACATTTGACTCGCACAGACTGTTTACATGCACACACAACAACCAGCACTCAGAGTTAAGGATGTCCCTTTCCCGAACCATTCCCTTGTTCCAGGGACAACAAAAATAAGACTTTCTCTCGGGATCTCTGTGAATACTTAAATAGTTTGATTGATCTTCTCCCTCCCATTAAAAACGGATTGTTGCCAAACACCTTGGGTAGTTTCAGTTTTTTATTCAGACATAAGTGATGCGAACAACAAGCAGAACTTAAATGGTGGACCAGAGTGAGTCATTGAAGTGATGTGCTTTACTTAAACAAAATTCAATTAAATTATGTAGAATGAAAAAGAAACGTCAATCTGGGACAATAGTTGTTAAATCTAGGACAGCTGAAAGCAGAATTTGGGACAGTTGCAGACAAAGTTATTTTCAACAACAAGCCAGGTTATTGGGGCAAACCAGAAAACAAGTACACAATTTGTCCTGGCCATTTTCATCCTAGCGTGATACCTTTCCAGGGTTGTAAGATGTTGTCAAGCTTAAATCCCACATGTGCTTTGTTTGCTCCCCATCCTCACCCCCCTCCACAAGGTTCCCTCCCCCACCCTGTGATGCCTGCCACCGCCACCCGCAAGTTATTCACAGAACATGTACAAAGCACACTAAACAACTGATTTACTGATTAACCAGACAAAACATTAACATCAGAAAGTCTAATCTGATCTTAAAATCTTTTTTGGTTGCCTTCCTGCAGCAGTCTGGCAGCCAGAGAGCTCAGTTGTAGTGATTCTGGTGGATAAGATTCCATTGTACATTACACAGACTCACCCATACTTAAAGAAATACATACAGGTGCTTTTCATCTTTTGCTTCTCTCTCAACAGCTGTGTACATGTCTGCTCAAACACTGCGTGAAGTATCAAAAATCAATCAAGACAGAAAATACTGAAAGAAAAAACGTTTTTTTCTTTTTTTCTTTTTAGACATATTTATTGGTAACATTTAGCTATTAGTGTGTTAAAATTTTACTATATAATCAATTGTGTTTGTGTCTTGTATTCAAGTAACCAAATTTATGTTGGCTTTCTGATTTCTCAAATGATGTTAACAAGAAATGCTAAGGGTGTAGGAGACACCTAGTTACATTTTCATCACACAGTATAATACGTTCATCACATACATACTATGGTCTTGAGCTAAAACAAGTAGTTGATTGACAGAAGATTAGTCTGCAACTATTTTGGTAATTATCTTTCAAGCAAAAATATCCATAAATTTACCAGTCTTAATTTTTTGCAGTGTGCTTTTGCAATCCTTCTCTGTCTAATGTGATACTAACTATTTGCTAGACAAAACAAGCTATTTCAAGGTGTCACCTTTGGATTCCAGGATATTGTGATGCACATTTTGAGTATTTTTTAGACTAAACAATAACTTGACAGACCAAATGCAGACCAAAATACAGTTGCAGCAAAACGTTCCACATCAGGAGCAACCATCTTGGTTGAAAATGCCTCAGTGGCGCTCCTCTGTACAGTTTTTATATCAAAGTCCTGTATTATACAAACAGTTGTGATTGGCATTGCCCAGACCAGGCTAGTTAGTTAGCTTTATTGGGGTGTAACAATTAAAAATAATCTATTTGTTTCCACAAAGGATTGTCGTCACATTTCTGCTATGGGCCTACAAGTTTAGCCTGGTCATTTACTGCAAGCTTTATGAATGTTAAACTCATAATGCAGTGTCAGATATAGTTGGGTTGTAGACAGACAAATTATTGGAAAATATATTCTCCAAGTCTGTTAAGTCAACTGGTTGTATAAGCACCTTCCTCTACCTGAATATTCCATGCTCTTCTCTTCTGAAAGCATGTCTCTTATCGCTGCAAACACAGTGAAGATTATTGTAGCTGAGCTGTGAAAGTTGTAGAAACAGGAATGTGAGGTGATTGGAGCTCATTGTCACACCTGGCCTTTCGTTGCTGAAAACAGGTGTGGTTATCGGGTGGTGGGTTTCAGATGGGGGGTTGGGGAATCTCAATTGAGATTATTATTGAATATTGTCCAAGCAACACTGCTTTGAATCATGTAGAGTGTGTATGTGTGTGTGTGTGTGTGTGTGTGTTGAGGGGTTCAGCAGGGCTGTCCTGGGCACAGGGAGTAGCCTCTCTACCTCATTAACACAGCAGTGCACCTGTGATCACTCTGATATTCTCTTTGAGAGCATTAAGGTTCTCAGCGGGGGATTGGGGGGCGCTGGGGTTCGCCATTTTGATCCTGGTGAATTAGGTGTGGCACGCTCAGCCGACAGCTCCCCTCATGTCTGGTAGTTGGGATAAAAGCAGAGGGAGTGCACAAATACGCCTTTGTTGTAGGGCAGGCACAGCTTGAATACTAATACAGTCAGATGCAAACAGATGCAGAACCACAAAACAATGTAAAAAAAGTTAAAACAAATATGAATCCAGACACAGGTTCACATCAGTAGATGAGGGCATGATAGACCCATAGCTCATAATCACCATTAAAGCAAATTATATAAGATCTTTATGTCAAAACACAGCTGACTCATCAAGTACAACATGAAGCTCTATCAGAGAGCATCCCACTAAATAGATTCAGCCTGTTTGCATAAATTATAATTATGTGGTTGGGTGTGAAGACCAGAAGAATTAATTATCCATCCTGTTGTTTTTGTAGACTTTCTGTTCATGAAAATTGTAACAATATTTATTGAGGTTAGAAAAGACTTTTTGGCTCCATTGATGTAAAGCATATTCATTAAGCATAGGCCCATATAAAAAAAAGGAGACAAGACAGGATGGGAGATGTTAAGATAAAGAAATAGCAGAAAATCAAAGAAGAAGAATAATGGCCAAACGAGAGAAAAGAAGACGACGCTTTTAGTTTACACGCTACCACACTGGAAAAAAAGTGCACTTTTTCCACTTCTCCTTTCTTTAATGTACTTAAACACCAGCCATGTCCCCCTTTCTCAGAAACCCAGATGAAAGAAACTCTCAGTGAGAGATTGTGTCGAGTTACAGACGCTAGTGGAACAGCTACTAACCCACATTGGCTGTCACAAACCCTTTCATGTATCAACCAAATTCTTGTTTTCCTGTATCCTTTGGGTCAGGATTAGTCACAGCCTCATCAGTTTAACAACAACGCTGCAGTACTGACAAGAACAGTGACCTCAGTTAGCTGAGGCCATTGTGTCAAATGAAACAGATCATACCTCTACAACACATTCTCCAATTAGGATCATAATTGCTCCCTGACTTGACAAGTTCTCTTTGTAACACTATACTCTCCTTAATGTATACATATTCCTTTGCACTGATCCAAAACCCTGCAGATACAGTACATCACGGTGGTTTGATGGTTATACAAAACTGTCTTATTTAAACTGTCAACCATCCAACAAAGACAGACATGCCAGAAAATAGCACTGAATATGTCTGATCTTGTAACAGTAACTTTTTAATTCAGTGTTAGCAGAGCTCTTGGTTTCTTGCAAATGGTAGTGATTATCTCAGCCCAATCTTTTCTGTTGGATGGTGGAGGGAAAGCTGATTTAGTTGGCACCTAGTTTGTAGCTTTCAAGGATATGCAGTGCTGTGATGATGACCACCGGTGCTGGGATAAGAAGGCCTTTGTTAGAGTAGGTCAGTGTGCTGTCGTCAGAGGTTTGATTGAAAAAAAAAGAAAAGGTCTATTTATAGTGTTAGAATAACAGCTGAGGCCTCATACCTGGCCCCTCTTACCTTAATGTCTCGTCTTTCACACACTTTAATATAAGACAAAGGAATAACTGCTGTTTCCAGATTTGGTCTACCTCAAAATGTCATTTCACCTACCTTCAGTGAGGTGGGATCACTCAACATGTTGCCGAGTGTTAGATTAATCAATGGAAAAGGTTCCAAAGCTTTATTTATTCAGTTGCTTTAAAGACTACATTTCATGATAGGTCAAGATATGCTCCATACTTGTGGTTTGTTTTTTATCCAAACATACCAATCCATTTAGAGGAAGGAAATCCAATCATGTATTCCTGTATTGATATTTATGTTTGAAATGGAAACCAAACAGAATTACACTCAGCATTTCTCCCAGAACTGTAGCACAGTGGTCATGGACATTTCTGGACCGTGGAACTGCAGTTCTTGTTCCCGGTTTCGGTGATAGTGTTACCTTATTCCGGCTCCATTCAGATGCTTAATCCACAGTTTTTGGGGTTGGATTAGGTTTGTTTTTGGCAAGCGAAATGACTAAATAATAAATGTATGTTGTTTTTGCATGTTTTTAGCTCTGTTTCTAGAGCTTCTAGCAATAAGGTACACACAACTAAATTTTAATGAAAAGTTTTTAGAAAAATTAGTTGCCGTAGGCTTATTCTCCAAATTTATTCTTATTCTGCTACTAGCTAAAGCAGACCCCCCCTGATGTAGATACAGTGTTTAGCCTGTTGACCTTTAATTAGCCATCCTGTGGCTGTGGAGCAACCTGCATGCCAGAGCCCAGCAGCTCTGGAGGGGGTCTATTGATGGGTAGTGGATGCAGAAGAACAAGCCACACTCACTGCTGAACATCAGATACAAGCATAAATAAAACATTCATGTTACTACTTTAATGAAGTCTCACCCATCGGGTGTGATGATGAAAAATTAATGCAGCTGCTGAAGAAGTTGCTAACCAGCGGGAATGATTAGCAATTCTTTAAAAGCCAGTGTTTGTGATGGTTTGCTAGAGGTTGGAAGATGTAGTGAAACTCGAGAAACATTCCCAGTATGATGACATGTTTTTTTAAGCCATGTGCGGGTATGCAGACAGATTTATGAGAAGCAAGATGCCAGGACAGTCTCAACATATTTCTTTAAAATTTCCATAAATTCAGGAACACAGATTCCCTTTTGTTGACACAGTTCATGCAAAAATGTTAAGTTTAGATGACTTGCTATATAAATATAGAATAGAAAAACACAGAATAGACAAACAGCTGCAAACAAAATGAGAAATTAGGTGTGTGTAAGCCAGCCATGAAGTCGAGCAAACTGAAAGAACTGTCCGCACAGCTACATCTTCATCTGTCTTTTTTGGCGCGCAAAAAGTTTTTGGTGACTCCATGAAATGTCTTCTGTGCCACCACCAGCACAACGACCTGTGCACTGGAAATGTCAAAATTGTGAGGAACACATGCGAACACTGAAAGGACAATTCATTGATGGAACGACGTATCTAACAAGCTATGTAAGAAGATGGCGTTCACATTTTTCATCCTGCCAACAAAGCTCTGTTTGTTCTATTGTTTCTTCAACCATCAATGAACATTCAACTCCAGACCCATTTGAATCACCTGGGATGAGGCTGTAACCGAAACCACAGAAATCTCACACATGCATTTCCAAAAAGAGGTGGCCTGTGCAAGTATAATCATGTCAAATTAGGTGCCAACATTGCACTGTGCCACCTGATCTTTGCAACTACCTTGATGCGTGTGTGGTACTGTTTGAAGTCAGGAACTGCAGCGTGACCAAGTTTGCCAAATGCAAAGTATTATGAATGAAATCAGTATCAACCCCCTCACTTTTCCAAAAATCTTAACCTGAGCAAGTCCACCAGAACAATGATGATGGCAGGCTACGTGCGAGGTCCTAAACCAGAGCTGTGATATGCTCTGCTGCATGAAAGGGAGGAATCACTGATGCAAAAAGAAGTGCCTTTGAGGAGATTTGCAGCGCTTCCTTATCTCTCCAAGTGAAAGAATAAAGCCTGGACCCTACACTACCACTGGCTGTCACCCCGGGAACAGGCTGCAGGGAGATTTGTGCCAGATGCTGCGCCTGAAAGCACAGTCGCATCACTAGGACAAGGAGCTCTCATCTCCACTGTAGGGCTCTATGCTTTCACTGTGTGTGTGTGTGTGTGTGTATGTGTGAGTGTGTGTGTGTGTGTGTGTATGTGTGTGTGTGTGTGCTCTTTGATGTCAGGCAGTACACTGTGTCCCCCAGGTGTTCGACACCACACCAGGGTTGCGTATTGATGCTAGCTTTTTACACCCTCCACTCTCTGAGGGACACACACTGTCCAAACATAACTTTTATTCAAGGAGTCTTTGGGTCCCGGCTCTCACATCTTCTCACAAGTAGCTTCAGAATAGCTGAATTTCATTCCCCAAAATGTCATTACATATGCAGAGAATCTGTTCTAAAATGTCTTTGAATCTGTATAATCCTGATATTTTCATATTCAGACCCCAGACAACACGTTTTATCTGGCGACAACAACGTTACCTCAAATGAAAATATATTATTTCTCACCCAAAAAATCCAGTCCAGTGGACAGAATGGTTTATAGGTCATTTATTACAGCCAGTTTTTATGTTATCAGAAACATTCAGTCTCATTTCATGGCCCGCCAAGCATGTGAGGGATTAGGGTTGGTAAATGAGGCTGGTTTGTCGCGTCAGAGGTGATTTGGACTCTTATCAGTGGTGAAGCTGCAGATCTACTGGAGGCCTAAGCTGACAGCCTCAATCGAATGGGAAAGCTAATCATGGTGACCACTTTGGTTAGCGTCTGAGGGTATTGTCCGAGTGTTAGGTGCATAATGAGCCACTGTATGCAGAGACTGTCCTGGAAGTATGGCGCTCATTATGTCCCTTATTGTCTCACTTGTGTTGTGAGAGTATTGTATGAGTCTGTCTCCATTTGCCTTATCTGAAAATGAATTTGTCTATTCTCTTTCTGCCCTTAATTCTGCCTGAATCCCCTCTAACATGCTTTGCCTTGTCTGTTAATGTTTTACAGGGGTTAAAAGTGCTGCATAACAGTGCAGATCATTACCAAATTAATTTTAAGATTTTACAGTAATCACTCTAAACAAGTGATGTCATTTCTCAGAATGAATTTGTAGCACGAGGTGAGGTCTCTCATGCAATCTGCAATTACTTGTTTTATTGCACAGAAAAAGTAGAGCCACAGCTCTTTGTGTGAAAGTAGTGCAAGTGGCAACATTGGTATTTATAGGAAATGTGGTCTTCATTTTTGGGAAGGTCGTGCTCCATCAGTCTTTCCTCGTGCTCCTTTACCCAGAACCAGGAGCATGTAAAGAAAGGAAAAGAGGGAAATAATGGACCTGATAATGGTACTAGATGAAAAGTTGTGGTTAAAGTTAGTAAATTCGTCCTGAGGGTAGCATGAATGTATGTACCAAATGCCAAAACCAGAAAAGGAGATCACTCATATAGATGCATTCGTCTTTGGATCACCAATGTCTGAAAGTTTGTTCCAATCCAACCAATAGGCGTTTAGATTCTTCACAGGATAAATGATGCAAAAAGTCGGGATCACTAAAATTAGTATGATTCATCCTCTGGGGGACATGAAACGTCTGTGTAAAAAGGTTTTTGAAAGTTTTTTGTATGGGTCAAAGTGGTGGACCAACTGAGATTTGCAGTTATGTTTGCAGTATGCTTCCTGTCCTTAATCAATTTAGTGATTGAATTGAATTTTTTAAATCAGTTTTCTTGTACAGCTGCTTCTTTTCAGACCTGTGAGATATTTGGCTTCAGATTAACAAAGGGCTTTTCTATATTCCTCAATGTAAGGTATTGAGAACGTTTTGGCACCAACATTTTGGCACTAGTGTTGAAAAAATATCCAACGGTACCCAGCCCTGCTGTGATGACTGGCAAGACGACAACACTAAAATCAGTTTTTGGATCACAAAGGAGAGAAGGATATAGGGAAGGAAAAGGAAAGGAGTGGAGCGCTTTCAAACTCCAGAATTAATCAAATCTCGGAAGTGATCTTTAGTGTGGTTTTATTTAATTGCAGTTAAATAACAATGACAAAATAATGGTTAAATAATGAATAATCCAGTAGCATAGTTGAGGAGTTAATCAGCCATTTTAAATGTAATTATGTTTGTTGCTGAACTGGCTCCTGCCTGCCCCCCTTTTCTTGTCCATCTCTCTGACAGGCCAGGTCGTAGAGTCACAGGCCTGATCCTGTCAACACATTCAAATATTCTGGAGTGGTGTGCGTTTTTTCCTCCTGAATGAATTAGCTCTGTATCATCCAGACACAGACAGCAGACAGCCTCAAATGTATGTATGCACACACACAAACCGGCAGCAGTTTTGGTTGCCAGGGTCCATAGATCATGGGTCATGTGTGTATGTGCTTTAGTCCGTGCAGCATAAAGTCACAACAGGAACAGATAAGACGACCGGTCCCAGGTTGGCTTTGGAAGCCAAATCCCCAGCAACCCCCCAGTGCTAATCGGATTAGCTGAAAAGTTAGCAGCACGGCCCCAAAGAGACACAACATTTTTTACACTGACTTCTGTGACATATTTTGCGCTGCAGCCTCCTTAATCTGCTTCTTGTCTCAAATCTGTCTCACATCATCTTTGTCACAGTAAACAAAAACTTCAGTACATGATGAACTGTTTTTAACCTCTGCTTCAAGGATGGAAAAGTATCGTTTGGCCGACTGGGTGTGGGGGTGTGTGTGTGTGTGTGTGTGTGGGGGGGGTCCGGTCCACCCAGGTGGGGGAACAATGGCGCGCCCGTTGTCTTGAAAGAAATGGTTGGCTGAGCATAGACTCAGGCAGAAGAGGGAGGGAGAGAAAGAAAAAAAAATGAGTTGTGAAAATGATTGGTGCTGAAGTGGGAGGGGACACGGTGGTGATGGGGGGAGTAGCAGACTGAATGGGGGCAGCAGGGTGGCAACTGGACTCTTAAAGCTCTTTTCATGCTTGGTCTGCTTCAACCAACGCTGAAAACACGCACACACACAATGACACTGTAGTGTAACACTTGCTAATTGTTTTTCCATTCTTTTGAAAACCATTAAATAGTCAAAAACTGGGATATGCCTGGTGTTTTCTTTTGGCCTCAGTATCTGGTAACACAAAATCTATGTTTTCCTACATAATACAGCTGCACAGTGCACATAAGAGGTGGCCTACAGTAATTCTTGAGACAATAAAGTTTGCACCATAGTTTTCTTATTGTGTTTTGTATTCTGTACACTAGTTGAAATACATTTACCTACATACTGTTCTTAAAAGAATACTCTTTTCTTTTCAGCATTGCACTTCAACTCATCGACAGTAAAAATAAAAAAATATTAAAATAAGGCAACAGAACCAGAGATATCTATTTTTTTACTAGTTTAAACATGTACTTTTTACTCACAACACTTATGTGAAATCATTAAAAATCACATTTTAAGGACCAAAGATATCTTATTGACTAACACTCACACCATCTGTTGACCGCCACTGATAGTGTGTAATTTTTTTTTTCAAAAGTACATCGTTTCTCTCTTCAGACTCTGGTCTGAATCAAAGGACATTGAACTTTTTCAAGAATAACTGGTTTGCAGAGATACTCAGCTATCATACTGAGAGAAGTCACTGATAGAGGAGGGAACACTAACCGTTCTATATGTATATGAACCAAAGTCATCAATTAAAAGCTAACTCTAAGGAGAAAAAAGAAGGTACCCTAAAACAAGTAAATCCACCAAACATCACACAGTGACACCTGACAGCGTAAGGTGGAGGGGAAGGGGAGGAGAAGTATCCTTTACAATCTTTCATAAAAACTAGATTAAACATAGAAAATGGACTTTTGTGCCATCTTGTTTCTCTTTGTCACTGTGTGAGTTGGCCCCTTCAATGACAGCAGCCAAGTCCAACATGGCTGAAAAAGCACTTGGCTGTCTGAATCAACAGCCCAGTGTCAAACTGGCTAGCCTTCCCATGCCTGCATTCCCCCAATGATGCCTAGGGAACTGATTTTTTTGGCCAAGATGTGGTTTTGTGGTTACAGTCAGCCAGGCAGAAGGGAGATGAAAATTATGCCATGTGGACAAGAAGCCTTTTCTTCTTTGTTCTGCGAACATGGCAGACTGACTCCAGGTTGGTTTGGGAAGACAGTTAGTCATCTGCCAAACACAATGCACTTCAGAATTATATGAAGGTCAAGGATAAAAATTAGAATTAGATGTTGGTGAGGGAGATGGTGAAATGCCACTTTTATTTTGACTTTAATACAGTTTTATGTCTTTGAATGATTTATGAATAATACTGAAACATGGCGTAGTGACTGTTAAAAACATGTAGTTGATTTATGTGTGTGTCTGTGTGTTTTCCAGTGTGGGCCAAGGTGGAGCTGACTATGTATGAGAGTGTTGAGGTCTACCTGGGTGACTCGGCTCAGATCCCCTGCCAATACAGCTTCACTGATGCCAGCAACGAGCCCAGCTTTGTCATGATCCAGTGGTTTGTGGTGAGTACTGCTGGACCCGCTGCGAAAACTGACACTGCCTGTCGGGAACTATCCACGCGTGCATGTATGGAGTAGGGCTGCCCCCTTAATTTGAATTATGGCCAAGGCATCTCGGCCTGAGTTTGTGGCTGTAATGTCAGACATTTTTATTTCCTGGAAAAAGACAGGATAAACAGGATATTTATACATGTTACAAAGTGGTTTAGAAGTATAATAAATGACACACACGAGTGGTTATTTTACTGTTTCAGCAGTCTCTACTGACGTCAGAAGAAACCATTACACTTCAGGGAAAACAAGCAGTGGAATTACATCATACAGCAAAGGCCAGCTAATTAATGAGCAAGGCACTTGTTTCAACCGTCATCTTGTGACAACTGTAATGACTCATTAACCAAGATCTAGACCCAAAAGCAATACTCTCAGTAGAAGGAGTCAAAACAATGTTAACTGAAATGATGATACAACATGTAATCATTCACTGGCAAGTCCATATGGGCATAAACTAGCAGGAAAACACAAAAACACAAAAACAGGGTTAGAAAGCTATGGCTAGGATGGCTTAAAGGGCAATGGAGACAGAGCAGAAACTGCTATGACTGAGGATCTGTCTGATTCAACTAAACAGGCGTCAGTAATTGATTGATGGATGGATCGCATTGTTTGTTTGTTTTGCAGAAGTCAGTCAGAGCAGCATGTCAGCATGTCCGGGGAACAAAACCCCTCTGAAAGTAGAGACAAATGGCTCAATTCGTCAAAGTCATTTGAGCATGTGAGAGGAAAATACCCATGAGACACAAGTTCCTTTGATATTTACCTGCTCGACATGTGGTTTCAATCCTACCTGGAAGCAATAGCCAATATCAACCAAACACACAAGCAACTGTTTCCACTGATTTAACCCTAAAATATTGCCCAAGATGTCAGAGTTCATTACAAGGTGAAGTGTGTCCTAAATGTGTCTTCTCCTGCAGAGAGCTTTAGGGAGTAACACACGGATGCGGATCTTCTACGGGGATCAAAATGAGCAGATGGTGGACAACAACACAGACTACAGTGGTCGCATCGAGGTGACTTCAGACCAGCAGGGAACTCAACTCACCATCCAAGATGTCCAACTGTCTGATGAGAGGGAGTTCTTCTGCCAGGTTAATGGTCTGGCTGCCGGCTATGCTGAGGGCAAGACCCACCTCAGAGTGTTTGGTAAGGAAGACCACAAAACACAATCTCCATGACAGACAAACCATGATTTAAAGAAGAATTCAAAGTCTTATTATTCTAAATTATTTTCCTGATTCAGCTCCTCCAGAGGCTCCACTGATTGAGGGTGTCACTACTGGGATATCTGTGACCAATGAGGTACCGTCGAAGGTGGGTACACTTGATCTTTTATCCACAGCATTTGTGTTTCTCATTTACTGCTGCTAGGTAATAAAGATTTATCAATGTGACTCATCCAGGTTGCATCGTGTGAAGTTCGTAACGGCTTCCCTAAACCCAACATCACCTGGTACAGGAACAGCATGCCATTGATGTCTACACCAGGACGTAAGTGCAAACAGTATATGGGCCTCACTATAGTGTTTCCTTTGGTTTAAATCCAGGCTTCGACTTTGCCCCATTTCATTTCAAGTCTTAGCATATTGATACAGCACTTGAACAGGGAAGTTTTCCACACTAATCAGTAAAACAGCAATATCCTTAAGTACCTCTGAACTGGAGCCAAGAATTTCCCCGTCCACAGAAGACTGAGATATTTTTAGCAACACTTGCCTCGAGAGATGTCGATGGGTTTGTCAGTCCACCCATTTGTTCCAGACTGAAACATCTAGACAGTATAGATTGTATAGATTGCCATGAAATGTGGTATAAGCATTCATGTTCCCTGAAGGGTGCAGAGTAATAACTTCAGTGATCCCCATGTAAAGAATAAAAATAGCTTTAATTTGCTGTGGTCCATTGTTACATATCTACGTTGTCTTGTTCATACTACAGATGTAAATTTGTTGACCCTGCTGACCCGGGAGCCCAGTGGCTTCTACTCTGTCCAGAGCACACTGGAGTACAAGGTGATTAAGGAGGACAAGGATGCCTATTTCTCCTGCGAGGTCAGCTTTTTTGTCCCGACAGCCATCAGGACAGTCGAGTCCAACAGCATCAACATCACTGTTCACTGTGAGTCGAGCCTTTTTATATTTCCGTCATGTAGGCCTCAACCACTGACTATAACAGCTGACATTTGTATCACATCAAACTGCATAAAGTTACACCTGCCACTCAGTTTTTATGTCACAAATTCCACTTCTGTATTCCACTGTGTATTCCACATTCCACCTGTGATTCCACTTCATGTATAAATTAAACTGCTAAAAGAGTTGAAACTGTTGATTTGTATTGAATCCTATCCTCCTGCAAATTATTTGTCTTGCCTATTTTATTTGGCTGTAACAGATGCTAATGCATAGATCAAACTTCCACACTGCCAGTAGAATATTCATGAGACGCCCACATCAGGAACAACAACCAATGAACTCACAGGAGAGCTGCAGATTAATTGTTTGTGTCTGTGAAAAACACAGCACTTGGTTGAAATTATTTTGTATTAGTAAAAATGTTTATGTGCAATTCAAACTTAAAGCCAGTGTCTCAGGAGAATGTCTTACCTAGATAAAAGGTATACAATCTTTTTTAACTTTAGGGGGAACTGTATGAATCTTGTTACTGTCAATCATGCTGCATTATTTATGTTTAATGGACACATTGTTTGTCTTTTGGTCTAATCGTTTGAAACAGTTTTGTAGTGATACAGTGGCAGACCAAGCCAAAATCAGTCTGTGCTGTCAGCATTATGTAAATGCCCTTGTAAAGTGACTTTAGCTGAATAAGCCTGCTTAATTTGATTCTGTCTGTGTGTGTGTGTGCATGTGTCCAGACCCCACCACCATGGTGGAGCTGTGGAAGGAGTCGCCCCAGGGCTTGGTCAAAGAGGGGGATACTGTGGAGCTACGTTGCCAGGGTGATGGCAACCCCCCGCCGTCCTTCATTTTCAACAGAGAACAAGTAAGAATGGAAGGCATTTTCTCACCCTAAAAGTCCCCAAGAGAGAATGGGTGACACACAGGAGACATGTAGGGAATGTTTTTGATATGCAGAGCTCACAGGGCCCCATGTAGACATGAGTGTGCAAGGTCTATGAAGGCTCTGTCAGCTCTGACCCTGCAGATCCGAGCTGGGGTCTGAGACCGGAGGCCACACTGACAGGGCTCATGGGCAGGACTCATTCCCATGTCAGACACACATCCATTGTATGTGTGGACAATATAAAAACTCAGCTGACTGCCAACTCTTCCTAACTAGGCAGTCAGGGGCAAATGGTCATGACTTACGGGATGCATTTCTTGAATCTCGATCTTATCATTTTTAGACATCATCTTATGTCATAGAGAGCCAAAGAATCCAAAATGGAGGAAGCTGAGTTGCACCATTTTTTTTTTACCTCTTCTGCTCTAAAAACAGGATGGTTTGCAGACAAGAGTTGATGGTACAAATACATGTTTTGAATAGACTGTGTGTATTTTTCATCCATATAGTGACTGAGCCAAGATATCCGTAAAGAAGAATTCATGTTTCTTACAGAAAGTTTTGAAGGAAAGAGGCATGTATTTTGTAAAATCTGCCACGTTTACATAAAATACTCCACTTTGGTTTTGAAATCCTCCTCGATTTTAAGGTCTCAAGGTTAGCAAGAATGGCCAAAAGCAAACACTATTAAATCAGGATGAAAAGAACAGGATTGAGGGAGCCATCTGGCATCATCTTGGATTTTGTATTGTATTGATTAGATGCAAAATGGTACTAGGATCCAAAGTTGCCTTCATTGACTTATTTCCTAATTTATTTTATTGATTTTGAATTGTTTTTCTCGTTCTTTGTTTTTTGTTGCTAGAAACATCTTTGGGTCAAATTGAACCGTACATTGGCCCCACTTGAGGGTACATACCATTGTCATTGTCATGGTATACCACCAGTTATATTTTGAGACATAGTATATACGCACAGTTAATCCTCTGGAGATGATCACTGGAGCCAGTTTCATAGAAAACCACCCACTAGTTGCCACGTTATTTACTCTGGCTGAATTGACATGAAAATCAAAGGAAAAATGTTTTTACTTTCGAAGTGGGTTTGGATATTACGGTTAAACATTTAGGATTTGTTTAAATCCTGTCTGGGTGTCATCACTTGTGTTTCTTGGCCTAATGGACTTCAGTGTAAATCTCAGGAGGAAACTGGTCAGTAAAATGTTACCCCGGCTGAAACTAAGAAAGGAAAACCACAATTGTCAAAACAAATGAAAATGTTCTGTAACCTACCTAAGTCTCAGATGTCATGACAAAGTTGGAAGTAAGTTCATGTACATTTAGGAAAAGTATAATTTTAAACCAAAGCAGGATTATACCCATAAACTCTTTATGCCAAATCAAACTGAAGGAAGTAAGTCATTTCTTCAGTGTAATCATAAAGTCTGCAGCTGTCCCCCTTGGACTGACCTCTGTGACCTGTCTTGAAAATACAGCATGTCTTGGAACATTCACCGTAAAAGCACATCTGATAAAGAAACGAAGAACATGCTTTACTTTCTGCTATCGCCCTCACATGATCACAGCATGGATTCAGATTACAAATGAGCGTATTTGTTGCAGGATATGGATGTGGACTTGGAGAGCAACGGTGATGTGTTGACCCTGTCACCAGTGTCACGAAAACACAGCGGCATCTACCAGTGTCGCCCTCTGGACTACACCGGATATAGCGAGGTCAAAGGAGAGATGCAGCTCACTGTGCACTGTAAGAAATGAGCACTGAATCACACACACACACAGAAAAACATATATATACTATATGTACATACACACTTATGGATACCATAACGTACTGTACTGTATATTTGAACTGGTTTGAAGACAAACAACAGGAGATGTAAGAGGTGAAGCTAGCTGCCTCCCCCTGCCTCCAGTCTTTATACTAAGCTACGCTAACCACGTCCTGACTCCAACTTTGTACTTAATGCACAGAGATGTCATCAACAGGTCATCTCGTCTCGATCTCAGAGAAAAAAGTGAATAATCACAGAAGTCTTCCATTGAATTAATCCCAGCCCAACCTTGTGACGATGTGTTTCCTGTGTCTTATTTTGGTGTTGTTTCGTCTGTTGTGCTCAGACTTGGACCCAGCTGTGGTGGTGCCTAAAGACTCAGAAGTCATGCTCAAAGGAGAAGAACTGACTGCGACCTGCAACGCTCTGTCCTCCCTGAAAACATCCACTGTCTGGTACAAGGTATGTACACATTAGTGCAGATTAGACTAGATTAGATTTAAAATCTGGTAAGCAGCAGGCAGTTACTGAGTCTGCAGGCTACAGTCTGTGAAGGCTGTGTTTAGACACAGTGGTCCTTTGTGTTTGAGCTAAGTATACCTTAACATGAGCATGTTAACATGCAGTTGTAATGTTTACTATGTCCACCATATTAGTTTAGCATGTTAGCACAGCTGAGGCTGGTTAGGATGTCATTAGTTAGGTATTTGATCATAAACAAAGTAGACCTATTGTGTGTGTGTGTGTGTGTGTGTGTGTGTAGGATGGGCAGCAGGTTGGTAAAGGGAACACATTGCATCTGAAGGATGCCACCTTTGAAACAACAGGAGAGTACATATGTGAGGTGACCGTTCCCTCCCTGCCTGCCCTGCACACAAGCGGCTCCGTTCACATCATCGTTCAAGGTCAGTTGTCCCATCGCCTTCCAAGAACTTCTCTTTACCTGTGATGCCAAAAGAAGCTTCCACATAAATACGAGAATACATTTCTAGAGTTTGACTTTTGCATTAAACATGTAGCTAAAGCTGAAAGGAAATTCATGTCATTATTAAGTTTCCATCCACTTTTACACACAGCACTCAAATGCTTCTTTATTTCTTCTCATTTATTTATGCAGTTTTTTCTTGTTGGCTCTTAAATATGTGGTTATAGTTTTGTTGCAGGTATCTTGGTTCTTCTTCTTGGTTTTGAATAGTCTCTGTATTGACTCTGTTTCTGTGTGCTCTAATTTGGTTAGCCTGATAAAAACACCTGCTTCTGTTAATGCAAATATCAGTCAGGTGAAGATTGGAATCTGTCCTATAGAAGGATGTGTGCAGTCAAAGACTTATGTGCAGCTTTTGAAAACCTGCCAGAGAAGAGGAGAACTGTGTCCTTCCAAGTCACTGAATGGCTTTTAATGTAAAACAACTGTGCGTCAAGGGAACTGAACTGAATTATTTATTTGTCAATTTAAGTTTTTCTGTCTAAAAGAAAAACTCAGCAGCAGAGTGTGTGACACAAGTCTGTTATTGTGCCTGACTAATGGAAATGTACAATATACTGAATTTATCAAATTAAAACAGGACCCGATCAGAAACAGACTTGTTATTCAAATATGATGAACTACACTTATAAATGTAATTTGATGACTTACAGTACATACACTGAATACTGTGTACGTGCATCTAGGTGGTCCCCAGCTGGTGGGTGTGGAGCAGGAAGTGCAGCTGGAGGAGGCAGCAGGGAGGATGGTGAACCTGAGCTGTGAGGCTCAGGGCCATCCACTGCCCAGCATCTCCTGGAACATCATCGGCAGTCAGGTATCCAGTCTGCACTGTAACACAGCACAAACTTCACAGCGGTCTCCACTAGATGCAGTTCATCATGCAGTAGAAGCTAGTTTGTTTTGTAGTGATGCTCCTGTAACAGTTGACATGTGAAGATGATAATATTTGAATTAAAGTCCTGCCGTTAGTGTGGTGGGGAGTAAATTAAGTTCTTTACACTGACAGTGAAAGTATGTGAGTGTTTGTGGGTTGATTCTAGTCTAATAGGGACAACAGTTCTTGAAACTGGTCCAGTACTGAGTGAGCCGTGAAATGGGCTGCAATGTAATCCTTTTGGGCAATTGCACGCCGTCAATATGCATCTACTAAAACTGTTTAATTAGAAACAGACGTTCAGTTCAAAGCCACCAGATTCCATTTACCAAAACAGTAATTTTACCTTGCAGGAAATTGGAGTTGCTGGTCTGCCGCTCCGTGTAGTATTTCTGCGGCTAAATAATGACAAACATGAATGCATAGAAATATATAATTATTATATAAATTTATTATTATTATAAATTTAAAGACATGCATGATCTGCAGTGTAGTCAAATAAAATATATAAAAATGTGGTGACCACGAGCTTATAGGCTTTTATAGATTGTCTAGTTGTGAGGATCAGCAGCATCAGTTTGTAAGCTTCATTTTGCAAACAGTTAATATTCACTGATGTAAACATGTGTATGATGTTCTCATCAACAAGGTGTGTGTGTCTCAGCAGAGCTGGCAAGAGGTGGTGAGCAAAGCAAACGAGCACATGACTCACAGCGTGGTGTCAGTCAAAGTCACCTCGGACATCAGCGCTCTGTGCAACGCTTCCAATGACATGGGCACTGAAATCAAGGCTTTCAGCATCAAAGCCAGTGAGTCTCTCTTTTACCTGCACTGGAAAGTCTGTACGAGTGGATCATGCTGTGGGTTTGATGAAGACTGCACTGACATTTGCATTCAAACAATGGAAATCAGGGTCATACTGTTTTTCATCTTTTAGCCATTTAATTCCAGCCTTTATTCCAACATGACAGCACTGTTATGGGAAAGGCCACAGTGCTCATGCAATATTTGGCTTCTGGTGCAGTGAAGGAGCTGCGGTGAGTGAAGAAGTAAGAAGAGTGTTCTGTGCTCCCTCACAGGCTGCATCAGTGATGGAGTTTCAAACTTAGTTTGACTTTGAAGCATTCATTAATGCCCACCATGAGCGCGAGGTTTGCTTGCCCTCACAGTGAATCTTCTCATACATTTCTCACCGGTTTCATAATTTATTACAGAATTTCTTAGGTGAAACACATTATGGAGGGAATGTTTGTGTGATGACTGTAGTTGTTCAGGGGTTGTTTTTTCCACATGCAACAGAATCTTAAGATTCACACATCATAAATCTTAATTTTATGGCCTATTTTCTGGTCTGGACATACAGTGTGTGAGAAAACAAGACGCTCCAACTTAACATCTTTTCGTCAACACCTTTGTCGGTAATTTACACAGAAAAGTGTGGCAAGGCCACATTTTCTCATCAGCTTCTTACTCCGAGTATTATCTGACAAAGTTAGAATAGTTTTAGATCTTACTTATTTAGTCATGCATATTAAATTATTAAAATAAATACCAATAGCCACATTTTAAGGACAATGTCCAGGGCTTTACACCTTTAGACTAAGTGCATGTCCCTCACATTCGTCATGGCCATTCTTTAACTCTTGACTTGCAAAATCCATCACTGATGCAGCCTGTGAGAGTTTTCAGCTCACTGCTGCCATGAAGCCCTAAGACAAGACAAAAAGCCGCAGTTGTTCCTAACCTTTTTTGCCTGTGACCCCATAAAACGATCCACCTGTGACTCTTCATCACAGGGTAAGACCACAATGCAGGCATTAACTGAGTTTGTACCAAAATATTTAGGTTTTATCCCTTTAATCAGCTTGTGTCTCCTCCGGGATCCTGAGCCCCCAGGTTGGGAAATGATCCTTTAGCAGATGAATAAAAAACAGTATTGTTAAGCTCTGTTCCCCTCACACCTCCAGTTGAATATGGGATAGTTTGTAATTACTAAAGCAGCTGCGATCAAATGAAACATGAGAAGTGTGTGTGTATGTTGGGGGGCCACTCTAAGCGTTGTTCTACTTGTTCACAGTTCCCAGGGTCACTTCAACTGCTCCCTTCTCTCCTGGTAAGATTATCGCCACAGTCGCCTTTTTCCCTTTTTCCAACTAAAAGACTCTCTTCTGTCTCAGTTTTCACACTTTAGACTAAGTTCTATCTGTGACAATGAAGGGTTGAAGGACTGTATACATTATTTAGGGGCTCTATACCAGGACTGTCTTTGGTTCACTGGCAGATCTTTGGGATGGCCTGTGGGCATATTAAATATTCTGTTTGATACAGAGAAAAAAAATAACACCAGCAAATTCGAGCACCCCAACAGTTATAATGCTACTGCAGTAGTAAAAGCAGTATTTATATATATCCCAGAATTTTTGCAACAAACATAAATAAGTGAGAAAAGAGTGTCTCACTTTTATTGACTTTTCCAGACAGTCTTGTGTTTTATAGTGGATTTTTACATACCAAGTGAAATTGCAGTGTGAAGTATGAAGAGGGGAATTATTATGGGGCAATTTTCTGACTATATCTCAACAGTCACTTCATACCATTAAAGTCTTCACTAGCCTTAGGGGAGTACAACGAGCAAATGAAGGGCATTTCAGAGCGCCCTCCCCCTTCACCCCCATTAAAACGACAATAACAAAAAAAAAAGAAACTATGTTAAAAATTTGTTGAGTAGAGTGCTCTGCTGCTCCCACGATATAAATATTTGGTCGCTCTCCTAATTGTTTACTGAGCTTATTAGAGGCCATTTTAAACATGTATACAGGCTGAGAGTAAAAGCTTTCTACACAAAATTAACATGGAGATGATCTATTTTAAGAATGAATTGCATCACTGTTTTATGCCACTCAGGACCACAAAATGAACGCTGTCTTTAGTCTGTTTCTCCGTTTTTGTGCATTCAGCACATTTAGAAGGCTAAACTCAATAATTGAATGCAGGAGAAGCAAATAAAATCCTAAAAATAGCGTGGCTTGTATGTCACACGCAAAGCTAAGCATAACTGTCTCAAATGGGGTATGGTAAATGTTTTTAAATATGGGGCCCATACTTCTGTTGGAGCAGCAGCATCAACCTGAAATTCAATCACAGTCCAGGCACAGGGGATTATTAATTTTAGATCTGGAAATGTATTTATATACTACTATTTTACCTTATTAACCATGAAAGATCATGTCATGTCTGAGGAGGCAGACATTTCAGATAAAACTGGGTTGCTTGCCACAAAGTCCCATGTCACACTAAAGACCTTTCGCACTGAGGACATTTTGATCCTAACTAATGTTATTAGTAACAGTTTTGTACTTTTCCTACTATGAAGGTCTGCTGTGTAACACAAGGTTTGAACGGTAGTCAGCCTGCATCTCTTTTGTATCAGTGTAACATAAATTATTCAGTCTGCTGATAATGACACGCACATTCAAAAACTACAGTTCAGAGGAGGGATCATTAATATGTTGTATGTGGAAGTGTCAAAAGAAGCTAAATGAGTGTTGGGGCAGAAATAATGGAGATATTTCTTTGTTTCTTTTGTCATCCTGCTAATGTGAAATTATTTAAGTCCCAGCTCTGCTCAAGTTAATATAGTCTATCAGAGAACATCCACAGGCTTCCCAAAGCGACCATCATCTCTTCTACTTTCTGATTTTGTAAATGAAATATAACAAATTCAAATGGCCACTTCTATTCTGTTCTTTGCTTGCATGTGTGTGTATAAATGTGCTGCTGTTTTGTCTTCTGCACTACAACAATGAACTCTCATATGGTTAGGAGAGTTCATTGGGAAAGTTAACTTTAATGTACAGTAGGTGAGGTAAAGGTTTGAGGGGCTGTCCTATAGCTGCAGAATCAGTTCTTTAAATGAGCCGATATATAACAATGGACAACATCAATTTGGGATTAAAGCAGACAGTGACAGTCTATTCCGTCTACCATAATCATCACTCACACAAATGGCAGTAAACTGTAATTAATCCTTGAGAATACACCACGGCACAGATATGCCTTTGTGACTGATGTCATGCATTTGATAATAAGTAAGCGCAAAATAATATCATGAGTTACTGTAGGAATATTTCAAAACATTTTAGTGAATTGAAATGAAAAAGATGAATTCAAAATGCAAAAAGGCACTTTTAACCATCCCAGATACCTTCTCAGTCCTGATAAGAACATTATACGGGGCTTGAAAGGATCCTGTGGTAGTTTGGTTTTATCTTTTGAAATGTTACTGGTTGCCACTCAGACAAACTGAACCAGCAAACTAAAAAGTTAGTGTCTTTTCATTCTGGAGGAATTATGTAATCTAAATTAAATCAGTTATTAAGACTTTGAGTCACAAATTCTGTGCAAAACAAATGACATTTTTCTGCAATCCTGCAGCTTTAATGACACTGCAAAAAAATATAATATGATTTCACACTCAGCTAATTATTTATCATGCATGAGGAAATGGACTTTGTTAAATACGCCACTTAAGAAACAAAATGGCTGAAATAGTGCAGTCAGTTTGTACAGAGCAGATGTTTCCTTATCCTATTTTTAAAATGGCACTCCAGTCATAGTAATGGGGGATTTGCAAGAGACAGATTAAAATTAGAATACTTGAAATAAGGATTTAGCTTTATCCTACACTTCCCATAATGCAACCACTATCATTTGTATGTTAGGCCATTCCTGCCTGATAAATGGCCAAACATCACAAGTCTTTTAAATTGTTACTGTTGCCGATACTGCCGATATCGTGATTAACACTGACATGTGATTTGTCTTTCTGTGTGTGTGTGTGTGTAGCTGAGGGCAGCGGAGTGATCATAGTGGTGATCATACTCTCTCTGCTGCTGCTGGCCATCCTCGGCAGTGTTCTCTACTTCCTGCATAAGAAGGGGAAAATCCCTTGTGGACGCTCAGGGAAACAAGAGATGTGAGTATTGTCTTCTACCATGTCAACAAAACACTTTTTTTAAAGGATAAATCTGAGGATACTTTTCTTATCCCATAAAATAACTACATTCCCGTAGATCCTGATGCAGGAATGCTGAAAACAAACTGACTTAAACCTGGATATAATAACACAGCAGACAAATGTTAAACTTGAAAGAACAAAGACATTTTTAATGATGTATTTGCATAATAAGGCCCAGTTACCTGGTTTTTTTTGTCAGATTCCACACGTGCTGACCTCTTGTTTCTGTCAGCAGCACCAAAGAGAAGACCACCAAAGATGACATTGTCGTGGAGATGAAGACAAACACAAAGACCGAAGACGCCGTCCTCCTAAAGGCTGTCAACGGAGACAAAAGGGGCCCTAATGAGCAGGTAACTATTGTGGTGAATGAATATGATGTCATTATTTCACAGCATAAAAAAGCGGCCCCAAGTGTTCAGTACACCCCCACAACAGGCAACGTCCACACAAAGTTTGTTCTGTTGAAGTTTGTGGAGTTTAAATGTTTAAAAGGTTTCCTGAGGGAGATGCTAGAGCACAGATGCATGTCAGGAAGTGCCGAGTTGGCTCACTTACTTGATTAACACAGAAGCTGTTGGAAATTTGGTTTGTAATATATTTTGGGGTAATAGCAAAAGCTTTTTTATCAATTATTTAATGGTTATAAATAAACACACACCAGCTGCTAGCGTGCAGAGCACCACTTCCAATGATTTTAGGGCGTCTGGATGTTACAGACAGACAGTGTTTGTGACTTAAAGGGATACTCTATGTTTTTTAGTATACTCTCCAGTGCTCTAACCTTCTATATTTACAGATGGCAGAGTCTGCCATGTGAGCTGTCATGTTTCTACAGTATACACTACAAAAGACAAACCGCACACTCTAGATGTGGCATTTTGGTGTTTTGTGCATTTCTTGACCATTGTAGTTTCTCCCTCACGCTAGGAAAGAGAGGGTGAGGCATCGGGGTGGAAATCTACACCACTAGATGTCTCTAAATCCTTCACGCTGCTCTTTTAAAGGGATAGTCCCACATTTTGGTAAAATGCTTGTTCACTTTCTTGCTAGAGTTAGATGTAGAATTAGATGAGAAGATCCCACTCTCATGTCAGTATGGTAAATATGTAGCTGGACCCAGCATCTAGTTAGTTTCATGAAATACTGGAAACAGTTTCCCCTTTGTACCACTCGGGTTGAGTTTTTGTAGTTTTGGTCATCATTTGTATCAGTTATGAAAACATGGTAATTGGTGAGATCTGGGAACTTGGACAATACAACAAAACATGAGCAGTCAGACGTGTTTTCATACTCTCCATCTGTCAGTCAGTTATTTGTTCAGTATATGGACACACTTCCATCCACACAGTCTCACTACTTAAAATAGTGTTTAACAAGCTCAAAGGAAAGGATCCCACGTACAAACAGCTGTAAACAGAACATCGGTATTGGCGTTTCAGCAAAACCCTTGATTATTTGGTAAACACATTTATTAATCATACCCATTACAGACTCCAGAGAGTCAGTGCATCAAAAAGTGTGTTTTATTGACTTTTTAATCTGTAATAGTTACAAAATAGTAGAGCAAAGCGAGGAAATTGAACATGTATGTATGAAAGGTGCTCTGTGCGTGTACATCTGTCAACTAAAGCCACAGAATTGTGTCTGTTGTGCACACTGTGATGTTAATGGACAAGTTTAAGCCATACACTTGTGCCAAAACGGTGACAGTTGGCTACTCTGAATACTGTCTTAGTGCACAGGAAAACTTTCCCAGGAATACTCTGGTTATTTGCAGTAGGTCAAATATGAAGCAGCACATCAGTCAACACTGTGATGGATGGATAATGACTTCATCACTCCCCTGGAGGTTTGTTGACAGCATGTCTGATTGTCTTGCTGCTCATGTTTAGTGCCCCATTTTTTGCTGCATTTCCAGTTCCCAGCGATGTTTTTATTTCTCATCTCAAAAAATAACAAGTTTGGAAGTGTTTCAGCTGCAAGGTCAGAGTCCTCACTCAGGGTGGTTCAGAGTCTGACAAAGAGAAAGTAACACAGGGTTGTACGGTTCTTGCCCTGACCTTGGCATGATTGTGGAGCTTCCTCCTTGATTATGAGTTCAACAGAAGTTCAGTTGTAATCCTGACAAGGAGGTCCTCCCAAACGGACCAACAGTCCCTTATCATAGCTTTGCATGTTAAAGTAAACTCCCCATAAGAACTAATATGAATAACAGTCAGCTATACCGGACATCATTTTACTACCCCAACTGTTGGCTGACCCGAGGCACAGCTATGAGGGAAGAAGGTAGTGTTTCAGCACTTGAAATGAAGCCACGTGTCAGGCCGTTCCTTTCTCTCCATCATGATCCACTCCTTTTTGCAAGTGCTGGAAACAGCACGAATTTGATGTCACTGTCTTGCAACAAATTGGACAAGCCGGTTACCCATCCCTCGCCAAAACTACAAAAAAATAAGACCCCAGTCTTCAAATTGCTGTTCATTTGTCATGTGTAGTATCTGTATTTGTTTATGGTGTCCCGTGTGTGTACATGCAGATATGAAGCTGGTGTTTACACTGATGTCCTCCTCTGTCCCTCCAGTAAAGTCCCACGATGTCGCAGCAGTGACGGTGTTGTGCAGAGGGAGGCAGGACACATGAAGCCAGCAGTCTGCGTGTGTGTGTATGTGTGTGTGTGTGTGTGTGTGTGTGTGTGAGTGAGTGTGTTGGAGCAGAGGAGGCAGAAGACGTGCTGACTGATCTGAGTCCTGCAGAGTAACACCGCCTCACAGTCCGGACATTCCCTCATCGTGCTTTGTTTCTCTGCAGATTTACACAGCACCACACAACCGCATCCACACACACACACACACACACACACACACACACACACACACACACACACACACACACACACACACACACGAGTATGGATGTGCTGTGTGTATTTTCTTTTGAATGAATGTTTGCTTCCTCAACATTCAGTTCGTTCATTTGTTTTGTACCATTTTCCTCAAACTGTGTTCAGCTGTCGGCTGTTGTTCGGTGTGTGTCTGATGGTGTCTCGTGTGCATCATCACCTTTTTTCCTTTTTTTTTATTTTTATGAAAGTGTATATATATTATATATATTTTGTTATTTAAGATATTTTGGCACTCAGATTTTCATTTCATGGTAGCGTCTGGGTCATGTGCATGTTGATCCGTGTTCATGCGTCCAGGCGAGTTTCAGGACAGGATATGATGTCAAGAGACCAAACGCTAGCTGTTCCTCCGAGGCAGCCCTTTACTGTTGGTTCACAGTCACACTGAGAGAAGGCTTGTCAGCGTGTTTGCTTCAATATTTCTACAAACCGATGTTGTGATTTACCAAAAAAATTGTTGAACACTGAGGCGTTTCCTCTTAGACCAGCAGGAGACACTGAAGCTCGAAACGCAGGATAATCAGAACAGCAATGATCCCGATCAAACCAGTGTCGATCACACACACACACACTGGCAGCCTTTCTTTTGCAAACTGCTGTCAAGCCCTTGTACTGTTTGTAAATACATGTAGTGTACAGACCTGCTAGTGGTGGCCTTGGACTGTTACTGAAGGAGAAAAAGGTCAAAGTTTAGTGATCTGCTGTGCCTGTTTTGAGAATGCATCATACACTGAATTTGTTTTTTTCGTTTTTTCGGTTTGCTCTGTGTGTTTTCTTCGTTTCCACTGAGAGCTAGTTGGGCCCGAAGTGTTCCAGTGCTGCAGCGTGCATGTTTAACGTGTTTACTTCAGATATCACATACTGCTAAACATTTTCTTTTTACCATCCAGGCAGCTGTGAGTTTGCTTCAAACTTGCTTTACTTAGATAATCCATCAGAGGGAACACAGACAGTATTTGGTTGGTTATTTCAAGTCTGCTCTGCATTAACATGAAACTATCATGACTCTCTAACAACAATAAGCAGATGTGGATGTTCCTCTCTGTGATGGATTACTGAACTCCAGCAAGTTTCAAGGTGTTTTCCTTTTTCAAAACATGTGACACGAATGTAAAGCAACGGCTGTAGAAGGTAGACATACATTTAACGTGTCTACAGCTCTCCACAGTTTGTCGTGTTATCAGTACATCCACATGACCGAGCCAGACATCTGAGAAATCCATGACTTTGATCTGTCTTTGTAAAAACGCAGAGAGTTGTTTACCAAGAATGCCTAAAGACTCGTTTCATGTGGATCAACAAAATATTCCATCCCCTGCATTAATTATAAGATGCAGAATGAAAAATGACAAACACGTTGCTCTCTTTGTTGTGTCTGAAAATATCGATTGAGCAAAAACACAAAAGAACAAAAGTGTTTATTTCTTTTTTTACACAAAAGAGATTTCATTTCTGGACACTGTCTTGGGGAAATTGGGTTAAAAATCTTAAAAAAGCATCTTGAAAAACCTTCAGATCAGTGTCATTGTTTTAGGATTTGATGTTTCATCTGAATGAGCAGCTGATGAGTATTTCTGACTCAGAGTAAATGAGCTGAAACATGCAGCAGCACTGGAACACTCCTTTAAGAGCCCGTGTTGTGAATACGATGTACTGATTGTTCACTGTTTAGGTTTATGGTGAAGACACGTTTTGTTGCTGTGAGCGCTACATTGCCCAGATGACTTGCAACATTAACAAAGTAGTGATACGTTTTCAGCTTTCTTTGTTTTTTTTTTTGTTTTTTTTCCTCCACTGAGTTGAGGTGTTAAAAGTTGTAGAAATATCCAGGTACAGGACGTCCTCAGGCAAGAAGTGTCCTCGTGTACGGTGCGATGCTGTCATTATGGTTTAGAAAATTCTGCACAAAGCCATAACACCAACCGTGTCCAGCGTGCAGATGTTTGATCCATAAATCCGCACCCGTCTTTTCAGTTTAGAACTTAAAATAAGTTTGCGTTTATTGTTCTGGATTCTTCACAAGTGTGAAAACAAGTTTGAACATTGCAATTATGCTCTTTTTTTTTCTAAATGTGTGTAAATTAAGTACTGTACATGTGATTCTTTGAGGCTTGCGTTTCTTTTTATATTTTTTGCAAGAAAATAATGCCAAATAAAAAATGTTTCATTTCAAGAGAGACTGTTTTTCTATCATTATTTTCTGCAGAGGTATGAAAAGAGCACCGGGAATGTGATCACTTTTGGGCTTTTCTTTTTGCCCACAGGGCTCAATGTGAACCAGAACAGCGGCTGGGTTCTGTGTGCTTTCGGTTAGCGCTGCACAGTCCCACAGTGAGGAGACAGGAAGGAGCGCTGCCTCCAAACCGCTGTCAGCGCGAGCTGGAAATGACTCAAACAGTTGCTCAGATTTCTAGCTGGAGTTTGGGAGGAGGAAGGACAAGAAAACACAGCTCACATCTGCAACAAATTGAAGCATCTCAGAGCGGCCCTCTCTTCTCGCTGCAAAACAAATCAGCTATTCCCTCGTTACTTAGTGCAAAGCGTACAAATCCAGGTGAGGCAATACTGAGATAAAGGAGTACAGTACTATCACTGTGCTTTGTTCTGATAGGAACACTGGGGATGCTGAAGTCAGTAGTTTTTTGTTTTTTTTTGGTACTCATGCTTGTTATGAAACAAGTTTTTCTTAGAATAAAAAGTATTCTGTGGATTATCCAGAGTAACTAGAGCGGTTTCTGAAAGAGAGAACTGCTGCTGAAATGTGGTCAACCAAACCAAAACTATGTGCATGGATTTGACACCAGTGTTTTTTCTGAGACTTTGGTTAACATAAGAGTTTACTCCACTCAAGATTACTGCAATGATTTAGCTTTGCACTCTTGCACTTGGTCTTAAGATAAAAGTAAAAAAAAAATATATATATATAGGGAGAGATATCTTTATTCCATACATTCTCCCTCATCGTCAAAACCTGGTGCCTACATTACCCACAGTGCAGCTAAACCGCTGACTGCTGACGACTTTGGCTGACTCTGGCCCTTGTGGTTTGTTCCCAGGAAGTGTGAGTGCTAAGTGCTGTCCAAACCCATAATTCATGAAGTCCACAAAGGGGGGGTCAAGTGGACTTCAAGTGTCTGCTTGTGGTGCAGACTTCACTGATTACAGATGATTCACAGTAATATGGATGGACATGATGCTGTAGTTTTTTTTTTAATTTGATGACACAAAAAAATAAAATAAATAAAGAACGTATCCATCCATTTTCTAGAACCACTTACTCTTATCGAGGGTCACGGGGGGGCTGAAACCTATCCTGGCTGACATTAGGCGAGAGGTGCGGTACAGCCTGGACAAGTTGCCAGTTCATCACATGGCTGGCCAAAAATAACTTCTGAATGTATAAAGTTAAAGCTATACTTGAATCGTGTAGGCCAGGAATCATATTCAATCATATCTGTTGTTATAAACGTTTGACAGTGATGACAACTTTATTGTCACAATATGTGACAATGTTTTATCCAAAGTCAAGAGGTACCAGAGAAAATACATATTTCCCTCTGCTTTAATCACTGATAACTACTGTTCATTGACTGAAATTAATATTAAATAACTTAAATATTGATCTTTTGCAGACAAACTGTTGCCAAGTGTCGTTTTGTTCAGACAAGTAGGAGTTCCCTTTCTCTCTAAAAGATGTACAGCAGCTTAAAGTCATTACGGACAAACCACGCAGATCAGATGTTAAAGAAAATACTGTTTAATTAAAAATCTTAATGGCTTAGGCATGAAAACATGGCAACAAAACAAAATGCTGAGGATATTAAAAAGACAATAAATAAAATCATATTTACACAAGCGACAACAAAGCAATGACAACTTATTTTTTTAGTAGGCAAGTTCTTGTTGAAAAGGCTAGTAACCATGATTACACCACACATATTAACCAGTGGACCAACACACCAGCTGAGCTTAGCAGTGAGGGAAAGTGTTTGTGTGTGAGACGGCGGAGTCTCTGGCAGTGATTCAACAATGACTGTCAGCCTCGAGTGTATCCTCACACAGCGACACTTTCATGGTCAAGAGTTAAGTCCCCGTTTGAGCGTTCAAACGTTTGACTGAGCACAAAGCCGAGGGACACATTCTCTGTAAATCAACGCGAGCTGAAGGGGGCGACGCGGGGCACCGTGCTCGTTTAAAACACTTTTGGTAAGGGGCAATTAAAGCTGCAGGATTTCTACGGAACCACAGCAGATTCAGCAACCTCCGCCTCGTCAGCAGGGTCGTGATCAACCTACACGAGGACAATTCCAGCATGGTTTACTTCAGTGTACAGTATGTTTGTTACTTTCATCACATTAGGCAATACTTCGAGAGCATAAAAGAAAGAGCCCTGAACGGATTCCACAGACATGTAGACATATTTCAAACCTAACTCCAGAAGAAAAATATGTCAAATTAAAAATCTGTATTATCACAAATATACCAGTTAGAGAGGTGGGCAATGCCACTGTATCTGGTTTTGATCAAATATAAAGCAATACGAGGGTCAAGATGACCAATATTAGTATAGATAAATACATTTTTTATTGTTAATGTGCTTTAATGTAAGAGAGAGAAATAGGTCATGATTTATGAAGTGAGTGCTTTATTAGTAGGCTATCTCTAAATATATCTGAATTACCACCAAAGAATTCTCTTCATGATTTTAAATCATGTGCACGTTTAAACGCAAGATAAATAGATGCAAATATTGCAGCAGTAAGTGGAGTGTTCATGCATCCCAGGATGTCTAAGTTGATACATCGATCCTATCATCAATAGGATCGATACAAAACAAAACTCTGTTACCGGTACAGATACTTTGGGGATTGAGCCACCTACTCCTCAGATCAATGTATACTTAAGTAACAGGAATTTGCAGTATAGAAATGTCAAAATATGGTCGTACATTGCATTCATTGAAACGGTAAGTATTAAAATTAGTGTCTCATAACTGCAGGTATAATTTAACGCTAATGCATAATTTGTCCACCAGGGAGCTCCAATAGGTTTATTTTGGAAATTGTTCCGTACATATCTTGGTCACAAATCTTTACGGACCAAATTTATGGGATCTTATCAGAAATATCCATGACAATTGTATTTATTTAACGGGCTAAGAAAATCTATTATTGACTGGACTCTTATTATCCATTTTTTGATGTGATATTCTGTTTATGAAGGTGAACATTTGAGACAAATTCAGTAAAAAGCGTGTAGATTTCTGTTGCATTTAAGCAGTAAACGTGGAGTTTTATGTGTCTGCTGGCATGTGCGGGTAGTGATGGACAGAAGGCACATTAACATGTTACTGCAAGAATCAAAGGTGACGATCTGATGAGGATCTATAAGGGGACGCTTCAGACATATTAACCTGCTTGTATATTAAAATGAAAATAAGATGCTCTGTCCAGTCCTGTCTTGTTTCTGGCAGTGTTCCTAAATGTGTGCATTAATATGGAACAGCCATGTTAGAGTGACAGAGCTTCTCTTCTAATGGATTTGTATTCTGCACTAAGATCAGACTCCCTGCTTTGATGAGTCAGACATCTTTTTATCTTTGCTTGAAGTGAGCCCATGAGTGTGTGGAAACGCACACTCTTGTGTAGATACAACATCAAAATGCCACTGATAGGATGGCATACAGTAAGAGTAAGAGAGACAGCTGCTCATTATTGGTCCACTGCAAAGAAATCCAAAAACCTGAGTGAGGACTGTTGAGTCGAATCCGTCTCGATTTTTGCGTTAATTTGAACATTTCGTTGGAGAATGGATCTGAATGAAGTCGAGCTGATGACTTTGTATCAAGGACTCAATCCAGGACAGGCCTGCTACTTATCACAGCACGACTCCAACTCTTGACATTTCAGTCACTCAGTTCAGAACATTATTTACATGAAGGCTGAAGAAGAAATCTCCTTGGTAACTTTAAAAAAAAATCTATAGCGCTTTGAGCTAAATGTGTTAGCATGCTTGCAATGACAGCCCTAATGTTTCACAGGTGTAATGTTCATGCTCACCATCATAGCAGGGCGAGTAAGCGTGCTAACATTTGATAATTAGTGTTGAAATTTAAGTGGAGCTTTAATCTGTAGATATTTAGTGATAAAAAAGTTATTACAATTTATCCTGTGGAAACACGGATCTTTGTATACTGTATTGTTGAGATATTACAACTACTGTATATTTCAGCAATATGAATGATAAAAAATCATGTAATTTATATATTTTATAGGGCTGCAAGATTATTTTCATCCCTTTCCAATTCAACATTTTGTCTCAAAATGTCTGAAAATTGTGTAAAATGCACATTGCAACTTCTTAAAGCCCAAGCTGAGGTCTTTAAATAGCTACTTTTATCCAATGGAGAAGCTGGATCAATGAAATGTGGAATATTTTCACTTAAAAGAACATTTAACCAATGCTGAAAACATTTTATGAAGTGCAGAGTGACCAAAATGTCAAGAGATAACCATCCAGGACTGTGATATGTGGCAGTACGACAGTATTAGACATTTCGAGAGTTTGAAACTGAATGGGCTTTTAAAAACTGACTTTGAAATATTAAATATATGTGTTTGTATGTAACAATAAAAAAGAAAATCCTTAGAGGAGTGTTTGCGACGTTGTATCATCATAATTGTGTCCTTTAGCATCTTTTCATTCATTACATTCAACCCTGGCTTATTACTGAGTACCTGAGTCCACGTGACAACCTTCAGTTTTTTCCAGCTCAATGTAAATCCCATCCATCTGATCTCTCCTGAACCACCTGAAGCTGTTCTGGGTACAAATGTGATGCTGAGCTGAATCACATCAACAGCACATGTTAAAATCCGTAAGCTTTTTTTTTTTTTAGTAAGAATCTAGAAGAGAAGCTTTTGAGTAAATACACCAGCCTTCAGTGTTCGACCACCTGAAATGGTGGCAGGCAATCATGGAGTTAAAAAACGAGAAAATAAACTTCTGAAAATTCAGCCATTGTTAGTACTACACACAACACGACACCTTATGAGAGCACTTAAACATTAAACTTGTTATTTCATTATAGAACCGGCAGCTGAGAGGAAATATGGAGCCGACTTGTCAAATACCATCGAAACGGAGCGAGCCACAGTGACGCGTACGACATGAAGCCCTTCGATACTGCACTGCGACTGAACATTCACATTCATCAGCATGAGCGCACACCACACACACACCACGGAGTTAATCACTAATTTTCCAACCAAACTTGTGTCGCTACATATTCGTACGCCACGATTCGCCAAGAAGCCTGTAAAGCGTCAAACTTGAACGGCTGCCAGCAGCGGGACACCGATCCGCAGGTTCCCTCTACTGATCAAAAGTCACTGTAGCTTCAACACTTAGCTTAATGAGAGAAAAAAAAAAAAAGTACTCTGACTGAGGGGAAACACTGCCACAACACGAGTGGACCTCAGCAAAGTACAACAGGGTCAAAGCTCGGCTACGGAGAGCTCACATCTAAAAGGCTTGGACTCTCCATGTATGCTGCGTTCAGGTCATATCGGACTTGTCTGCCCGTACCGAGCTGCTCCTAAAACCAAACTGGACCAAAGGTTTGAACCAACCCATGGGTACGTCTATTCTGGGGAAGCTTTCTGCTCCTTCTGGGCCGAAACCTTCAATCTCCAAGTGGCGATTACGAGTAAACAAGAGATTTTGAGGCATTTTCAACCACTTTACGTTGGTAGTCCGAGACAATCTATAAAACCATTACACGCAAGTTTGTTACAAATGACTTTGGATGATATTTCAATGAGTAGAACTTGCAGATGATGGTCATCTTTTTGTCTGCATCTTCCGATAGGACGTGAACGCAGCTCAGTGTAAAGCCTTTTGGCAAGTGCTTGTGGCCCTGCAGGAAAGTGCTTGGTAAATGCTATCCATGGTAATGGCACAGAGTGGAAAGACAAGACATGGGACAGAGAGGATGGGCGTGCCTGGAGTGACTATGTGGCGATGTGTGCCGTGGAGGGGATGGAGACAAACTCGCGCAGGATGTTCTTGGCCGTCTCCAGGTTGTTCTGGGCGATCATCAGGGCTTTCTGGATGTCCTGGATGGAGTAGCCTTGGGACATCAGGCATTCAATCTCCCCGTTTAGAGCAAGGTTTCCTGGGCCTGCAGCAGGAGGAGGAGGAGGAGGAGGAGGGGGGGAGGCAGAGGAAGAGGAGGAGGGACCAGGGAGGTCTGGCAATGGAGTCGAAAATTCACGGTTTACAGGCCGAGGCCGTCTGTCTGAGTTGGCTCGCCGTGGGAGAGGTTTAGGGGGACGTTCGGGGTCGACACCTGCTGCGAACATACCTGAAAATACACAGAAACAGTGACAATCTGAGGGAGGTCTTAGATTTAGAAAAAAAAAAAAACATGTTTTAGAAGCCTGTGTCATTTTACCGTCAGGCAGCAGATACACTTGTTAAAATACATACTGGCTTCGACTGCACTGTCTATGCTGAGAGTGCTGAAGGCAGCTGAGGGACCGCCCATATCTGACAGGGTTCTTCTGGTGGGGGCGGGAGGGACGACTGGTCTGGGACAGTCATACTCGTAAACATCCTCCTCATTGGTCTCCTCTTTCATGTCCTGGGAAACGGCAGCTGAGTGTTGAGGGTGGTCTGAAAAACAAACATCACAGTGATGCCTACCTATAGTGAACGCACATTTCACACAGTTCACATAGTGAGGAGAAAAACAATGAATGAAACACCTGCACAACGTCCCCACATATGCGATACAATACAATATATAGTGAATTTATGTATTTTAGTTCTTGTATTACAGGTTTAGTGCGGGTGGTACAAGAATAATAGGACCAGAATTAGTGAGTAAAAGAGAAAAATGTCCATTTATTTTCTTAGGACAGTGATAATGAAGTGTGAATGTTACCTAGGTCAGAGGCCTGTGCCGGCTCAGAGGAACCAGCCTGGGCCTGGATGTTACACATGGACTCGTAGACTTGGGGGTCCTCAGAATCACTGTCTCCCAACTCACTGCTCGGACAAATAAAGAGAGAAAGAACAATAATTAGGAGTGTTATTAGGTGTCATCTTTACATGACATCTAATCCACTATAAATAAAGTCAAAATATTGTTCTACATACCTGAAACTTGTCTTTTTAAATTAAAAAAGTCCCGCATACTCTAGTTGCACATGATATTAACACAGAGTACCAAAATAAATTAAATAAAAAGTTTGAATTGAAAGGTGCTCATCACAAGTCTATAATAAATCACATAACATAGAGCTCAGTGTTTTTATCATTCATTCTTCCTTTGTTGTGGAGATTCTTTAATGACTCCGTCATCATTTCATTTGAACAACAAGCTGAGTAACTTTGCTGCCCTCTTGGCACACATTGCATTTGCTTCATCTCATTAAAAGTGTTTAACCAAGGAGGTTATAGGAGTTGTTTGCAGGTTCTGGAACAGGCACACCCATGGAGAAACAAACCTAAGGATCTAGAGCCCCCTGGTGGAAAAAAATAACTTCTCCAGATAAATTATTGCAGCTGTTTACTGATTACTGTATTTCTAACAGTCAGTGGTCAGTGAATCCTTCAAAATGTCTAACATAGTCTAAATATCTCTAGTGAGATTTAAATGAACTGTTTAAAAGATTCTCTTTCATTACAGGAACCTGACAAGTCAACCTTTTTACAGAGAAGTAATAAATCAGATTAGTAAACTTTCCCCTTTTCAAGATTCTAGCTCCATGAACTGATCTGAATTTTCACTCTAAAGAAACCAACTGCATGATTTTGATGTGCCATTTGGCAAATGCAAGGTGATTTAACACACTAAAGTCCGTTTACAGGTCCTGCAGAGTACTACTGCTATGTGAAAATGGTTAGAAGGATGGATTGGACACATTTTGGTTTCTAATCTCAGACTCGAGCTCCCTCCTGTGGCCCCCTCTCCCCAAATACTAATGAGAACAAGGGTTCCTCGTTGTTCTTCTTTTGAAAGTATTGGCTGTTCTGATACATGCATAGTAAAATAATGATGTTGGGTTTGTTGCATTCTTTGTTGTGATACACTGACACATCTACTTGACTGATCATGATTGGCAGAGCAGGGTGGGAAGAGAACCATGGAAATAAAATGGCTTGGACAGTTTTATGTTAGGTATATTCATGCAATAGATAAAACACTTTTAGCCTCATGTTCACCTTTTTTTTTTGGTCCAAGCAGCCATTTCTACACTGAGACACTTTGCAGCTAATTCAGAATGCTGCTGCACGTGTTCTGACAGAAATCAAGATCAGAGATCACATCTCTTCCATTTTGGCTTCCTTGCACTGGCTACCTGTTAAATCTAGAAAAGAATTTAAAATTCCTCTCCTTACATACAAAGCTCTTCATGGTCAGGCACCATCATCTCTAAAAGAGCTCATAGTACCTTACTACCCCTCTAGAACACTGTGCTCTTTCTAAAAGTACATTGGGAGCCAGAGTTTTCAGCTCCTCGGTTCAGGAGGCAGACACAGTCGGTCAATACTTTTAAGAGCAGACTTAAGACTTTCCTTTTTGATAGAGCTTATAGCTAGGGCTGGCTCAGGTCATCCCTTAGTTATGCTGCTATAGGACTAGACTCTCTTTCAGGGTTATGCCTAGTCAGGCACGGTATTGGTTGAAGATGCATCTCTCTCTCTCTGTGGTCCTGCACAACGCCTACTACATATATTGTTACTTATAATATTGCCATTATGGCAGCAATATTGTCATTATTGCCAGCATATCTCCATTACAATTTATAGTTAGTTAATGATTTGCTGCTGCTGTGCATCTGTGTCTCTCTATCTCTATCACAGGCTCCACTGCTACTGTAATCATTTTATCATTCATTGTAATTCATTGTCATTTTGTCAGTCATTGTAATTGTACAATCTGTCTCTGTTGATTTGTTCTGTACACATGGCATCTATTGCACGTCTGTCCGTCCTGGGAGAGGGATCCCTCCTGTGTGGCTCTTCCTCAGGTTTCTTCCACATTTTTCCCTGTTTTTCCTTACTTGAACCGAGGGTCTAAGGACAGAGGGTGTCACTCCCTGTACAGATTGTAAAGCCCTCCAGGGCAAATGACTTTGGGCTATACACATAAAATTTGATTTGATTTGAAATAAACACTTCATGATAATTACAGGATGATGAAAGCCTTCGGGGAGCAGTTGCATGAGCGCTCGTCACTTGTTTACCTGATGTCATTGTGGTGGTTTGCCTGGACAGGTGGTGGGGGCACCAAGGAGCCTGTTATAACCCATGGGGCACCAGAGGCTGGCAGAGAGGTGGGACTCATGTACTCATTCTCCTCACAGTCAGACGATGGCTTCTCCCCACTTGACACCAGTGGCGCTGGCAGAGCTCTGACCATATATAGAAAACACAAAGCATGGTTGGACTTTGTCCATTTGTGGTTTATAAATCAGGTAAAACCGTGCAGTTTTACAGCTATAATAAAATTTGAGTGTGGAATACACATGCAGTGAGAAAATCTGAAACTTAGCGACTCTCAAAGATTTAAGCTATATTCCCCAGCCTTAACTAAATAAATCAAAGATGAGTTTTCAGTTTACAAACATATTTTTTAGGTTGATGTATTGCTACTGTACTTTATCATCGTGTAAAGGTACCTAAAATCCAAACAGGGTAAATTTGCTTGCAATAACCACCAGGGTACACCACACACATTATGATGTGGCTCGGATTACTTCCTCACATACTGTATTATTCCCACGCTTTGCCACTGGGCATCACTTAAATTGGCACCTGTCAGATTTAGAAGCTGTCTGCCCAGAAAAGTGCGACAACATTAACACCATTTAACTGATGCACAGTTAAATGAACATTACTTGGCATGTTTCCTCAAACAAACTCAAATAAATGCTAAACTCACAATTATATAATGTGAATGCTAATTAAGCGTAATGCACATTTCATCACCAGAATGTGTTTTGTAATGAAGTACAAGTGTCACAAGACGGCAGAAGCTACATTTAAAATAGTGCAATACAACAGAGCAAGTCACTGAATTTTACAGGATGCAGTCCTGCAAATATTTCACAATAAAAGCCTTGCTAAGCTATGAAGGAATTCCATCAACTTGAATGCTACAGGACTTTTAATTTAAAATGGAAATAGGAAGTGGTGGGTTTTTCCTAACAGTATAATGTAACAAAAATGTTGGGAACAGATCAGAAAACAAAAGGAGGCTCTGTAAAAAAGTATGACCGAATAAATTTAACAAACAGAGGGACTTAAAAAGAAATGTAGCCTACTTCAAATTAAGGCCTGCTACTTTCTGCAGTTGAGGTAATTAAAAAGGCCCCAACTTATATTTGAGGAAATACAGTAAAGCAAGCAGAAAAGCAAATTTACCTCTGTGTTGAGACAACATAACTTAAATTCATCCATTTATAGTATTTTTTTCTTCTTCAGTTCTCTGAGTTTTCTGAGCTCAGTACCTTGCAGCCAGGCAGTAGACAGCATTAGTAGCTGCCTGGGGTTTGCTTCCCTCGCCACTGGTTCCGTTGCTCTGAGGGGTGGAGGACAGGGCTGACAGGGCCTTGGTTACCGGGCGTGGGACCATGTAGTTGGAAGCCCAGGCGGGCTGGTCAGGAGTGGAGGGCAGAGGTCTCCTCTGGAGTCTGGAGTCTGAACCGACCAGGGAGGGGCGTTCGGGAGGGGGAGGAGGGGGCAGCTCTCTCAGGGCCGGAGGCAGAGGTAGAGGCTTGTCTCTATGTGTGGCTGCAATCTGGGGTCAAGGCAGGAGTGGATGAAATGTGAAGACACGCATACACACATCCATGCAGCTCTGTACTGATTAGGACCTGGATCAAGAGCTTTGTTACATACACATAAATAACTATTGTAAATACCAAGATTTAGGCATGGTTTACAGGAACTTGACTTCCACATTAATGTGTACTTGTTTTATATGCAAATAGTTATTTAAATGAACATGTGATATCTTACTGGTTAGCAGGAAATATGAGTATACTTTTTGCACTGAATGAAGACTGTAGATTATGTCCTCCAGCTCTTCTGTAGAAATTTCATTAGGAAAGGTGTTTTTGTTTTTTGTTTTTACAGCAATTTTGGAGAAGGAACACTTACAATGACCAATAACTCCTGAAATGTACCTGTGGGAATGCACATATTGTTTTGTCCTAATCCACAAACGGGGTGAGAAACTCACGCTCACACAAATAGACACACATACCTTGGGTGTGGCTCCTTGACCCTGTGCACTGTGGGAGCTGGAGGGTCTCTGCTGCAGGAGGTCCAGTCTTGGGGGTACCGGGGGCAGTTGAGACACCGGAGATGGCGGGCGCTCTACCTGCACACATAAACACACATGGAAATTTAGCGATGCTGCATAGCACAAAGCAATGACATTACACTGAATGAGCAGTGACGACTAAATTGGATCAGGTAAGTGTCTATGGAGTTCATGTGGTACTCTTACCTTGGTGCAGGCCAGCCTGCTCATGACAAGGTGCTGGTCCTCCAGGCGATCATCCTCATCCTCATCATTGGCGGCAGCTTCTGCTCTACTGGACCCCTGGAAACCAGCAAAGGAAGAACCGCTGGCCTTCGGGTGGAAGGGGTCCACTACGATGGGCTCTGTGCCTTTAATCTCACAGCGACAAAATGGGCAGCCTTGACCCTCAGATTCCTGATGTACAAAAACAGGAAGGAAAGTGTCAAATCTGAGGCCTTCGTCATATACAGTATGGGACACTTAACGTTTGCTCAAACACAAATTACAGGGCATCTGTCCAACAAGCTCAGAGGGAAGAATAAAGGGAACTTGCAAACTACCAATGCACGTCAGATGGAAAAGCTGAAGCAACTAAAGTGATTAAAAAAACAAAAAACAGCGCAGAAGCTAAACTGAGATCGATTAAAAGACCTCAAAAGTTTATAAAAGGGTGAAGAGAGAAAGCAGTATTGATACCAGAACACCTGCAGTGAATTTGTCCAGACAACAAACAAAGTGGAAGTTTGCTCTAACATCAAAGAGCGATGCCTCATTTATGTTTTTTGCCATCAATTCAGTTGCAGACGAGTCTGATCAGCCGATGCCAAATGATTTTTGTTTTGTTAAACCTGCAGTACAGCAGCATTCGTAATAAAATCAATGTGATATGTGAATAGCGGAAAATAGCATTTTATGCCTAAAAAGCCAACGTTTAAGTTCAAATTAACCTCATAATTTATAGTTTGGCCACAGTTTTGTTCATCAAGTTATAATTCAGTTGCTCAGAATTAGAAATTGTTGAACTTTTTGACACCACTGTCTCTCCCTCTCTGACTCGTCACAGGCTCTACCTCTTCTTTCGCTCTTCTTCGTCTTGAAAACTAAATATGCCCGGAAAGTGTCAATTTAATCCAGGCTGGAAATTGATAGTGATATTAGATACTGTGTAGTGTTTGGCGTTGCCTGTTTGACGGCTGACTCCCCTCCTATGCAGCCAATAGGGATCACAGCTTATCGAGCACTGCTATGCAAAAAACAAAACTTAGTCTGTTCAAGTCTTTGTCATGGCTCAAAATCTGAAATATTTGTACTTCCCGTCTGACTGTCAGGATTTACTAAGCTGCTGGAAACCAACGTAATAAAAACTTTATAGTGTGTAGACAGCCTCACCTGCCACGCAGTCAGACAGGAGGTGCACATCAGGTGTCTGCAAGGCTCGATCTTCACGTCCTTGTCGTTCTCTGCACAGATCTTACAAAGCTGGAACGTTGAGCCCATCTCACAGTACAGCTCATACTGCTCCTACAGGGGTAACAGAAGAGGACACAGGTTGGTTATATTGAAGCTACACGCTCATCAATTCAGTGCAATTTTGTTTAATGTGCATCCATTTCAAGCAGTCTATATATTGTGGCATAACAAGCATGTTAGGCAGCACCTTTTACAAGTGCGGATACTGCACAAGAATGGGACGGACTGGTTTACAGATGAGAAACAAACCTGAGTAACTTTGATGTGGTCCTGTGGAGAAGGTTCACACAGCCCTGTTAAGTCTGGGTTCTGTGCACGACCATCTGGGAACAGATAGCTGGAGAACCGCCGCACATGTAAACAGACATGCACAAACAAATACTGATGACAGCAGCCTTAAGATCAAGAATCCCTGCCTCAGCCGAACGGCGACGTGCATTTTAAACAATACGTCCTCTCACGTCCGATGGCTGTTTTAAACACTCACAAAGTATTTAGGAATTTATTGGTGAAGTGATGACAACATGATGATGTGAAGAGAGATGTGTATTAAAAGGCAAAGAGGAGGATTATGCTGCAAGAGTTTCTCTAAATTTGTTGACATTTTTTGTCATCTAAATCAATTCTAACTATTCTCAGTATAAGCTGTCCTCCACCAAGCAACTTGGTACAGGCGGCTTTGAGGTCCACCGTGGAGGAATGTCTGATACTTTTAAAGATACTCTTTGCATGCTGCAACAAGATGCATACCTACAAGAAAAAAAGTTTTGATGATTAAAAGAGATATATGCTGACATGTTCAATGGAAATATTCTGTACCAGTGAACTTTGTTTTTTTTAGCCATTCCTAGATGCGTGTATAATCTATAACATAATGTAGCCTAAAATGTATAAACTGGTGCATTGACACTGTTGTAGTGAGACTCACAATCCCTCTCTGTATCCATCAATGAGAGCTTGGAAGAGTGGTTTGTTATGGGGGATGGTCTGCAGGATGTTCCCGTCAGCTGTCACGTAGCCGATAGCCCACTGGCCCAGCCGAGTGCAGCTCAGTCTGAAGATGTAGCTGAGAGGAAGACAACAGTTTCAACCAACGATACACACCAGCAGTGTTCAGTTGAAAAAAATATGACAAGTGCAGTTGGGAAGCTGACTCTTGACCTATTACTTCATTCTTAAAAAATCATGAGCAAAGCAAAAATTTTTATTTCTGCAGTTCCTCCTGCTCCGCACAGTGTGAAGATGCAAAAATGTTTTTGAAAAAGTGTTTAAAAGATGTACAGCTCATCTGTGTCTCACCTGCCAGGTTTGTGGATGAACCTGTGCAGTCGAGCCTTGACCTCGTCGTAGGTTAGGAAGGCCATGTAACCAGGGTGTGTGACTGCCAGACTGTTCCAGTTCCTTAAAAGAGATGACCACGGCTACACACCGCACACACAGACAAGCAAAAATGTATGTTTATGTATAGGATACATAAGCAGTTTCTGACCACTGTTTTTGTGCAGTGTTTTTATGTGCGGATCCTCTAAGTTCTCAAGCAAAACCGATCCATTTTCCAAAATTGTGGGCGCCATGTGCTTCCTTAATTCTTGGTGAACTCAAAGCTTTAACTCGCACGTATTACTGTATGTAAAGCTGACACTGTTGAAACTTTGCATATCATCTGTTAATGTGATCACACAATCAAGGAGAGGCCGCATTTCTTAAGTACAGCAGCCCACAAACTTAAAGTTTAGAAAGCCGTAATTCTGTTTCTATGTGGAGTCCATCTCATCTACTTCTCCATGTTCAGAGCAGAGATTTCAGCTGGACTCGCAACAAAAGTGGAGGCCAAAGCCGAAACATGCCAGCTTTGCACTCAGCTGAAATTGCAAATGTTTTTCTACTCCACCCAGCATAATGTTTGATTCTCTAAACTCACTCATGACTAAAAGCCACTAAATATAATTGCCTTTGGCTGGAATGTGATTCAGAGTTCAGACTTTAGACTTTGTTTTATTGAATTACTCCATGGATCTGTGGATACTGGGTGATCCCCAGGACACTTTGTTGTTATTGTGCCTCACCTGGAAAAGCCTGGTGAAGATGTCAAACTCAAAGACAGAGATGTAGTCGTTGCAGGTGAGGTCGATGGTGGACTTGAGAGCCATGGCCTCCAAGCCCAAGCTGATGGGGTGAAACTCATGGAGGGCCTGACGAAATGTCCTCCATGGCACTATGGTCCTACAGCACATGGGTGGGAGGGGGCCACAGTTACAGACTTTGAATAAACATACTCTCTCACCATCTCAAAAAACTGTGGCAACAGAATCAAGTTAATGGAAGGCTGAAACAGAGGGAAACGAGAAAAAAAATACTTGCAAAACGAGTTCTAATCATGAAAGTACAATTTGCAAGTTTAGTGTGGAAGCCAACGCCTGAATTTACATAATTCCAAGTTCCTCTTTTCACATGTTCAATATTTGATAAACAAAAACCCACTTGTCTCCAAATGACCGTCTCCAAAATTCAGCAGCATCAGCTTTGGTGATCCTAAAGTTGTCGCCCTGAAATAAGCCATTGGGGAAGATGGCTTTTAGCTCTGCTAGCATGTGACTGAAGATCAGAGACAGCTTGGTAAGGTTTCGCCTGAGTAAGAGGAGAGGGAGAGGGACAGAAAAAGACAAGTTAGTAAGGATACTATCAGTTTTATTATCAGTTTATCATCAAGTTCTGATATTTGTCCAGAAAGATCACAGGGGTTTAAATAACATGTACAGTACCAGTCAAACATCTTCTGATTCAATGTTTCTTCAGTATTTTATGACTTTCTACCTTGTAGATCAACACTGAAGAGATCAAATATGAAACGACACGTATATAATTATGTGGTAAACTGAATTTTTGATTCTTTAAAGTAACCACATTTTGTTTTGATAACAGCTTTGCACACTCTTGGCATTCTCTCAAGCAGATTCACGAGGTAGTCACCTGGAATGGTTTTCATTTAACAGGTGTGCCTTGTCTAAAGATAATTAGAGGAACTTCTAGCTTACTTAATGCATTTGAGACCATCAGTTGTGTTGTTCCGAAAAGAACAGAAAAAACAGTAAATGGTCTTATTCCACCACTATAGTAATGCATATTATGGCAAGAAACACTCAACTAAGTAAAGAGAAATGACAGTCCATTAATACTTTAAAACATGAAGGTCAGTCAATCCGGAGAATTTCAAGAGCTTTGCGGACGCAAAAATCTTCAATGTTGGAATCAAACTGGCTATCATGAGAAACACCCTCGTTTACAGCTCACATAAATGCTTTCGAGTACAAGTAACAGACACATCTCAACTTAGAAACACAAGAAATGGACATTAGACCAGTAGAAATCGGTGCTTTGGTATGATGAGACCAAATCTGAGATTTTTGTTTCAATTGCTCTGTCTTTGTGAGACACAGAGATGATGAATGGATGGCTTCTGCATGTGTGGTTCCCACTTTAAAGCATGAGGGAGAGGGTGTGATGGTGTGCAGATGCTTTGGTGGCAACACTGTTGGTGATTTATTAAAAATTTAAAAAGGCACGCATTATGCAGCGACATGCCATCCCATCTGGTTTGCGCTTAGTGACAACATCATTTGTTTTTGAAGAGGGCAATGACCCCAAACACACCTCCAGGCTATGTCAGAGCTAAAAGACCAAGAAGAAGAGTGATGGGGTGCTGCATAAGATAACACGGCCCCTACAATGACCTGACCTAAACCCAGTTGAGATAGTTTGGGATAAGTTGGACCACACAGTGAAGGAAACAAATGCTCAGCAAATATGAGAAGTCCTTCAAGACTGTCGGAGAAGCTTTCCAGGTGACGACCTTGTGAAGCTGACTGAGAGAATGCCAAGAGTGTGCAAAGTTGTCATCAAAGTAAAGAACCTAAAATCTAAAAATATCGTTTGCCTTGTTTACTACATAATATTTTTTTTTAAAGAAAAAACTATATTCTTATTAAACTCATAAGCATACAGAAGAGAAAACATGGCAGAATAGGCTTTATAGGCTTTTAAACACATCGTCTTTACAATGACAGCTTTAACCCAGATGTCTGATTATAAATGCGACATAGTGAATGGTTGAGTACTTCGCTGGTGATCGACCGTCACAATAGTTGTTGATGAAGAGTCTTTAAGAGGAAATGCTTGATAAAAATCAGTGTGTCAGAGGAAGGGACTTTTGCTTAGTAAGAGTTTTCTGAGAAACAGAGGAAGTGGATGTGATTGCGACAGTTTCATCATGCCTTCATTAATTCAACAAATTTGACTTCAGATCACATGGCTGGTCTACTTTTACCAAAAGGTACTCATGAGTTGCATTCCGTTACACTGACGAAAAGTGTAAAAATAGAGTGTAGACAAACTTCTTAGGAACCTCAAAAAAGATGAGCGGATCATTTAGCCTCTGAGGGCGATGACCAATGTTTCAGGGCTTCTGGTGCAGTCAGTGGTTGTACGGATAAAGGATAACAGATATCCGGGCCAAGACTTCCTCTTCCACGCGCCTTTCATTGTTTACAGTCTGACTAACTTGGGGCATGAGATGGAGTTGAAACTGTCAGATGATGTCTATGAACGGATCGTTACACATTTTTAAAAAGCTATGCTGTCATCGGAAGACGAGATAGCATTTTGGCAAACACGTTCCTCCTCTTTTGCTCTGTTTACCTGCATGCAACCAAAGCATGCTCAAACGTGATTGGTCAACACTACTCGGACGACAAAGGAAAACCAGAACACTTAAAATACCAAACTCTAGTTCATTGCTAACTGATTCTGCACTCATATGTAGATATCTGTTACAGAGGTTAATTACGTTATGTTATATATGTCAACAGGTCACTACCAACTCAATGTTGAGGAAATATAACAGCAGCTGTTCAAAACCACTTCAATGTAAATGAGTTACTTTGAAATGTTTCTAAATTCTGTAATGAAGACAGTAACACTGGCGAAAACGGATGCAGGACCTACTTTGAATGACTTTACATACAGGTTTGTTTTTAGTTTGGTTTGCCTCTACTCTGTAAATAATACAGATATGGATATGTACAAAGGGTTTTCACTTCACTTCACTTAGATCAACCAATACTAAGCACAACCCTGCACTGTAAAGCCATGTAATCCATAGTGAATTAACTTTGAGACCATACTGCTTATAACAAAGAGGTTTCAGTCAGCAGCCGTACTGCCAATTAGGCAGTTTAATACACTCATGATCTGGATGTGGAGCCAACTCAAACAATGATAAGCCTGATCTTTGTAACATCTGTCAGTTACCCAAGCACTTTGCCTGATCCACAACTCTTTTTTTTCCCATGCTGCTGCGTCTTGCTGCAACAGACTATTTCTCCCATGAGGATCAATGACATTTCATCAGGATATAAACCTACCTGGGCTGGGAGTTCTCCTCATACATCCTCTCCTTGGCCTCCTTAAAAAGGCTCATGGTCTGCTTTGTCTTGTTGGTCAAGTTCTCCATGACCACACGGAAATATTCATTCTCCCCAAGGATTTCTATTTTGCCCTCGTATCGGGACAGAATGGTGCGTAGGTGTTGGTAAGTATCTGGCAACAGGTCCAGGATGTAGGGTGGGCTGTTCTTCAATGCCACCTTAGGGTTCTGGCACAAACGCACCACCTGAATGGGAAACACAAAAAGGCGAAAGATGATATTTCAGGATAGGCCCGTAAGATAACTTCCAAAAGCACCACAGTCGTCTTCTGTGCAAAAATACATTTCAAAGTGTATCTAAAGTTAATGAGGCTTTAGTGGCCCAACAAAGACTTAATAAGGAGCTTTCACGCTTACTAGTTTAGTTCAACTGACTGTGACGGTTTCCCATTTAAGAATTTAGGGGCATTTTTCTTTTAGCTTTTGCAGCAAAAACAGGAAGAGTGAGTGTTGATTTCCACTGAAACGTACGTTAGGTGTTAAACTGCGAAAGCAACATACCGTGTGTGTCGTTCTTTACAACATGACACTTGATAAAAATATTGTAAACTGCATGTCTGAATAAAGGAAGTTGGGAGCGCAGAAAAAAATCCAGGGTGTAATTTAAATCTATTGCTTATATTCTTTCTGTGTGTTTTTTTTTATATGTATAGTTACTTGCAATTATATAAAACTAAAAACAAAAATCCAGTATCCGTCAGGCTCTAGTCAACATACAACCATTTGAAAAAATGTTGGAAACCTGATGTTGGACGCAACAAAAACACATGGTAACTTTACATTACAATACTCTTTTTTTATATATCATGTCACTTTTATCCTCAGTACTTTTCTGTTTTTGAAGGTTGATTGTTTTTCGTGTTTATTGTGTAGGTTATAGATATTTCCTGTCTGTTTGATTTCTGTCTCTTTATTGTGTTTTTTTGTTTTTGCCTTTTCTACTTTTTTTCTAATTCTGTAGTGTTTGCTACACTTTTCTTGCTGCCGTAACAAGTACATTTCCCCGTGGTGGGATGAATAAAGTATATCTAACGTAAAAAACACAGACACACTTTCCCATCGCAAGGCCGTAAAAACACCAACGCTGTATTATCACCCCGTCCTGATTGTGAGGGTATGATCCAGGTGAAAAGCAGGTTTTTAAAACAAAAAAGGATCAGTCAGTGCCGTGTGACATGAAGACACCACATTAATGCAGGTGCAGATGAGGCAGCACGGCCACTTTTTTGCACCAAAAAGGGTCGTACTCTGTCTTATCTGAGATCTGACTGGCTTCTTCAAACAGGCCCCTCTTAAATGAGTCTCTTGTGATCTCCTCTCTAGCTCAGTTAAGATTGTCCAAAAGATAAACTGGAAAGTGACAGCAATGAACACACACGCATCTCTTTTGATCTAATATCAATCATAAAGACATCCGTGTGCCCTTTAAGTGTTTCCACAAAGTCCATGACAAAAAAAAAAAAAGATCAACATATTACCTACAATGTGACCTCATTTACAAAGTAAAGTGTCCCAATTAGATAATGCACCAGGGAGCTGTGCTGTTGCAGCTACACAGCTCAATGCTGTGCCAAAACTTCTATACGAATCTCTAAAGATTACATTTAATCCTAGGTGTTTAGTAGGACTCTTATTTATTCAAGGCGAGAACCAGTTTCACTCTAGGTCATGTCAAAATATGTGTGTCTAACTAACAGACAAGTCCAGGTGGAAGAAGATCATGTCAAAACTGTGTTGTTTTTTTTACCCCATTGTTATAATAAAAATGAGGCAAGTGGGAGAGGATATTTTCTGATGTGGAACAAGTGACAACTCACAAAACTCAAAATAATTTTCAGTTCTCTTAAAAAAAAGCAACACTCTCAGTACCTTATCCATGAGTTTCCAGCATTTCTCCACCATTTTCTTATCGACCACCGCAGGTTGGTGAGGCTGGGGAGGCTGCTGGTGGGGCTGAAAGGCGTCCTTCATCAAGCCGATGAGACCGGCGCCCCTCCTCGGATTTCCGGCCATTAATTCGGTCGGCGACCGGGGGTTAGCCCCGGGGCTGAAGGTTGACAACCAGGTATTACTCCTGACACGTTTTTCAACAGAACAACCGCTTTTTTTGTTGTTGCTCTATCGGACTTAATTTGCCATGCAGAGCCTGTTTCAAGAGCAGAACAAAAAAAAAAAAAAAAGGCTGGAAAAAAAAAAAAAAAAAAAAAAAAAGGCTGTGTGTACACTGTGAGCGACGCAGCTAGCTAACGAGCTACATTTGAAAAAAAAAAAAAGCCTCTTCTGTTTTAATTCCGTCGCCGGATAAAAAGCTCAGGACATACTCGTTGTGTTGCTGTACGTGCTGTCAAGACAGCTAGCTATCTCTTCCCGGCGACGGCGAGTTTAAAACCCCCCTGAGAAACCAACCCGGCTCATAATAAACTCGGGCTGTTAATCAGCCACACAGAGCGATCAACAAACAGGTTGTGCAGCAGCTCCAGCCAACGGCAAGCCAGCGGTTAGCGTAAACAAGGATGTCCGGCTGAGGCCTTCAAAATAAAGGTATGGTCAACGACTACATGCAGACGTGCAAATTAATGGAAGCCAAAATAAATGTCGAGTATTATGTCAAAAGTAGGTTAAAGACTACATAAAAAGATAAAGATTTACTGCTTTTGAGCTGAAAACTCTATTTAATTCCTTCTTTTCGTCTATTGTTTAGACTAGTTTATATAAAATAAGTTTGCAGCTTATTAATTTCTCTATAGGGAAATTGTTGTGCAACAGTTGCAGTGAAAAGTAGGAAAGAGTGTACATATTTTCCTTGTTTATCCTGCAAGGAATGCCAGTTAGTTCATCTTTGAGGCCACAGAAATTGGCAGCTACCGGCGGGTAGGTATGAATGTGGTTGTCTGTGAATGAAATGCGTTTGTAGCCTGAGAGGAAACACATTAAAGAGATCTAAAATGCTAAAAACATGACTTGAAAAGTAGTAAATGAGCTTAATCGTAAAACAAAAACACTAGTATGGTCTTTTAAAAGGTGTGTATAACGGATGGTAAGGATGATGACCTTTACAATCGACAGCCACCTCTTTACTAAGATGCTCCTGTGTACTGCAGCGGCTGAGGAGCTCAACCTCAGACCAGCTGGTGCCAGCAGTGCTCCTGTGTGGCCGTGTATTCACATTACCGCTGATCAGCCACACCAAAAGGCAAAACCACGATGACGTACGAAATCTGAGAACCCCCCCCCCCAGCTTCAGTCACAACTGCAGGGAACGTAAATACATACAAAGTGTGTTCAAATGTGTTTTTATTTTTTATTAAAATACATTGCATGTGTTTCTTGGCCCATATCTACTTATTAAAATACATTGCATGTGTTTCTTGGCCCATATCTACTGGACAAATATACCTCTGGCTAGAAACTGTTCCCTATTAAATAAAACAGTTACGATATTCAAGGACAAACCAATATATGTTATACTACCTGAACGTTCATGTTAATAACAACAACAGCGACCACATTTGTGAAGGACAGTAGGTCTGAAAATCATGTAATAACTGCATTTTTTATCATTTTACGTGATTTGTGTTTGAATTTGAATTAATCAAGCTGCATCTGCTTCTGTCATCACTTGCAAAAACAGTTACATTCAACTATTCAAGGTGCAGAACTAAGCGGTGCTTCGAGTTCTCAGGAGCATTGTTGATTATTCAAAGGCGAAACAAAGCTTGTAGTCTCTTAAATGACCTTGGACAGGTTTTTGACAGACACTATGAAAGGTGAGGCCCCATTTCAGTGCCCATGGATTCAAGACAAAATCACAAAAGTACCAAGGATATTAAATTCATAGGCTATGCCAAATGCTGCCAAGAAGTGAGGCCTTCTTAGCCAAAATTTAAAACCCTAAGATATGTCCAAGGAATCTGGATGCTGACCTCTGACAGTACATTCCTGTGCATCATCACATTGGACTATATTGGAGTTCCTTGGAAGCTCAAAGCAATGTTCAACAGCTGAGCTCCCAGCTCTGCCTGCTGACCTCCGGGTAGGAACTCTGCAGACAGCTCTCTGTAGGTGCTGCAAACTCTACGCCTGTGCACATCCTCCCTGTGAATGGCATGTTTCCATCTGTGCCGCGCCTCGCCGTATAGCACTACTAAAGATCTGCGAGGAAGCTGCACAGCTGTGTGGATTTCCTCTGCTAGTCCCAACTCTGGCAGGCCCTGTTCAAGGGACATGGTGAGTGTGGTGTCTGACAACATGTTGATGGTGACCAGGCGTTCCCCCCACAGCCAGGAGTCGTCTAGGTGTGGATCGATGGCGGAGCCTCGCTGAGGATGGTAATCGAGGTTGCACTGCTCTACTGGTTTAAAGTCTGCTAGACTTGGCTCTTGCTGCATCCGGAGCATTAGTTTTTGGCTCAAAGCCGGGAGTCCACTAAAGCCACCTAGACGCACTTTCTTTTTCTTGAAGTTAACTTTTGGGCCAAAATCCTGCAAACATAATGAGAAAAACCTTTATTTATTTCAAATAATACTACTAATAATATAACATTCATGGGTAACTATCACTAACTGTTTACTTGAATACTTACTCCTATACTTTGTTTGGGCACGTATGATGTGGAGGGAGTGTCACTGACATCACGAAATTATAATGACCGTAAATAATAAATAAAAAGTATAGACATTGTGGCAAACTACGAATAAGCTGGAGAGAATTTTGATGTTTTACATTTATTTTTGATTATGAACTATTAAGTATTTCGGCAAAGCTGTGTAATATTGTCCAATAATTTAGATTTTTATGGTACATAGTTAGTAATGTTAGTTACTGCATATCAAAAATGATCTAGTCCATCTCTGTCCATACTATCAGCAGAGGTCCCTTTAGACACCATGCATACATTACCAATGACAACCTGGCAAACTTTATGCAATGCACGTATTGTTAAAAATCTCACCGAGGTCATTTAGATTTAGCCAGAGGCCTGTGAGTTTCATCACAGATGCTGCATTTTGCTGCAGCACATGCCAAAAATGTAGTTTCTGGTGTAAGAAGACAGATTTTTGACACTGGTGAGCACAGTTTAATAAAATTAAGTTGAATCTTGTGAGTTGTGCGCAAAACAAATGTACAAATTATGAGCACAACTTCCCAACGCCAGTACAACACAGTTTTACAGCTTACTGTCCTATGAACAATCTCATTGTTATACTATGTGACGTGTGCCATGACCCTGGAAGACCAAATACAAAGTTAACTGAGGGCAAACAAAGCAACACGTGTTCCACATAACCTGTTTCCTTCGACCAGACTGGGACTCAGTCCACACATCCTGGTCCATTGAGCTTATCAGCTCTTCCTCCTCCTCTTCTGATATGAAGTTTTCCCACAGGAAGACACCAGGAAAGAGGAAGGATGCAGCCGTGGCATCTTTGCAAGCGGCAAGCCTGGTCTCTGGATCGTAGAGGAAATGATGCACGGTCTACACGGACCAAAACAAAATAATCATTTTAGGTCTACTCTACTTTAAAGGTGGGGTGGCAGTGCTGATATTGTGATTTGTCATGACAGTTTGTGACATCCAGGTGCCATGACATGGCCAGCAAGTGAAATATCACACAGTCAAGCAGAGGCAAGTGTACAGGATACAGACATCATGTTATAACGATAATAAACAACATATATATTTAGTATTATGTCGTAATAACGACAAAATACTGTTCAAAAGGCTACTTCAGTAACTTTTTGGCAGATTAATGTCCTATGAGGGCATCCATAGCTATTTGTGAGTGGAGCTAGCCGCAGCTATTCCCGTTTCCCGCTCCCAAAACAATGTTTAAATACATATTTCAGCCAGATATGTTTACCTTTATTTCATTCGCCTCCGACTGTTCCTTTCCTTTCAGCTGTTCACATACGAGACACCGCCGGATGCCTTTACAAGCGCATGAAGCGCCTCCGTCCCTGCTGTCAGGAGCCATCATCCTGCATCTTCTTCTCGTGTAGCTGAAAAAAAAAAAGATTAACAGCGTCACCTACCGAAATGTTTGGTCTCATCCTCCACACGCTGCTTTATTTAACCTTTTTCAACAAGAAAGCTCCAACGAAAGGTCACACAGACATGTTTTAACTCAGCAGTACAAGCTTTTTCATCTGTATGTATCTGTATTTATTCCTATTTGTTTGCCTGTACTATAGACAAACATATAGAAATTAAAGTTTTATAGGAATGAGAAATAGAACTACAAATAGAGATAAAAACAAAAAAACTATATACAATTAAAATAGGCTGTAGACAATGAATTACATCATTTAACAGATCAGTGCAATAATGAGACTGTATATATAGAATATGTTTTTATAGGATATAGGAAATAATGCAGCACTGACCTAAAAAAAATTTAAAAAATAAAAATAAACAAACAGATTATAAATAATACAGTATCATAAATCGCAAAAATATGGAAAAAAAGCAAAAAAAAATAAAATAAAAATAAAAATAAAAACAAAGGGGAAAAATTATATAACATGAAATATAAAAATGTAACATGTTCATTTATTATTTTTTATTTATATTATATTTTTAGAGATCATTTTCATAGTTTGAAAACATGGTTTTGAATGCATGCTTTATTTTATATATAATTATATAATTATATAATAATTGGACTTAGCCTGGCAGTCCATGTTCAGGGTATAAAAACAGAACTTAAACCACGCCCACCGGATATACGCAGTTTCCCCGGGAAATCACATTTTCTACTTTGGTGGTGAGTTCAGTGAGCTTGCAGAAGTACTGGTGAGTAATTTATCCTTTAATATTAAAAAAATCATGACTCCTAATGTTTGCTTACGGGAAATAAACGTTTTGCATGTCCAATACAACCCAAGTATGAAAAGTTTATCGTCTGTAATGCTAAGACATACAAAGACTTGGTGGTCGGTGCTACCAACGTGGCTCGCTAACCTCTGTAGACCCTGAGAAACAAAAACAAAAAAAAACATCTTTCGAGCATGATACATTTTCTCAACAGGTGTGTCGTAATAAAAGCAGAAAACGCAGATTTTAAATCTCTGAAAAACTCATTTTGTTCGGGGTTAAAACCTCCAGGTGTGTCCGAAACTTATTTTGTTATTGTGTCGAACAATAAGAACTCAGGTGAGTGGCCTCTTCTCTGTGTGGAGTGCATATACACTGAATGAATGAATGAATGAATGAATGAATGAATGAATGAATGTGAATGATGTTTTTTATTGCAGGAAACTTTCCAGTCATAAAACAGATTCAATAAGAAAACAAGACTTTCAGAAACAAAGATGTATTGAAACTCATGGGGGCATTTCTGCAGATAGTAGTGGAGTAAACTAATTTTTTTTAAAAAGCATAATGACCAGGTGGATTGTAAACACACACAGTGGATTACACCCTGTTGTAAGGCAGAGTTTAAGAATAGTTATAGCCACAGTAACATACAGACTACCACCAACAACAGGCGGTTTTGACCAGACATGCATACCGATGCTTTAACACTGCATGCTGTGATTGGGTAAGCAAATGAGCAGCCGAAGGCCACAAATGCAAAACTTGACTGAAACCTCTGAAACAAAGAGATTGAGCCTCAGCATCAACAATGATCTCAGTGTCTTGTAATACTAGTATCCACTGCTGTATAACTTCATGTTTAATAACATGTAGAATGAATGTGGGCGCATTTAGAGCATATTCGTTGATGGCAGGGTAAAAACACTGAGAACCACTGCTTTTGTTATATTCAATGCTTAACAATTGTGTTGAATACGTTTCAGCTTTTTACATCCATATTCGTAAGCTAACAAAGTCCTTCTTCGCTGCTTGTCTGTAGAACAGTGCAAAACTTCTTGTGTATTGCCTCACGCATGGCCCCATGTTCATACAGAGCACCTTACTTACTTTCCAGTGATTGACATTCTCATCTTGCTGTGAAGGCGGAGGAGTACTGTAGGAGTACTGTAGGAGTACTCAGGGTGTGGTCAGTACACTCTTGTATTAAAGCAGCAGCAGAGCACACGTATGGACCTACCCATTAGTGATGCTCTGTCGTAACAGACTTGAAGTTTTCAACAGAAGGCAGCGCTGAGTTGACGCCGTCTTTGCTCTACAGTTACGTCTCTCGCATATTAATTATTTCATTGTGGTCCTTTTCTGCAGATAATCAATGGAGAAAATAACTGAGAAACTTTTACTGGAGAGAGGCTCTCCAAAAACCAACAGACTGGAGCAAATCAAGACACTGCAGTAAGCATGCTTTCATTCTTCATCCTTCTTGTCAAGTCTTCTAAAGGGGAAAGAAAAAACCTTCATGGAAATATTGCTGCATTGTTTGTATTGTTTCTGTTTGCACATGTGACTGATGCCATTTTAAAGTAAAGTAAATTTCTCGCTTTATGGACGCTGACTGAATCTTTCTGTTGTTCAGTCTGTCTAAGCTGGGGCTGAAGCACCAGGACCTTCCAGTTAAGCTGCTGTCCCGTCTCCAGTCCCTGGAGCACTGGGATCTTTCTGGGAACAGGCTGCAGGAGTTTCCCAAAAATCTAGGGCTGCCTGCGCTGCGATACCTGGATCTCAGCGACAACCAGATAGAGGATGTTACCACTCTGAAATCTCTGAGTGGTCTGGAAGAGCTTAAGTTGGAGGACAATCTTTATATCACTGTGAGGACTTTGCCAAAAAGCTTTTTATTTTCTTTTAGCTTTCAGTTTTAGGGAGGGGGCTCTTTTTGGTAAATCTCGAGCAGAATTGTGGGTCAGTGGTTAGTAATGTCACCTCACAGCAAGAAGTTCCTGTACTTAAGTCCACCAGCCGGCCTTTAGGTGTGGAGTTTGCATATTCATGTTGTCTGCATGGGTTACCTCCCACGGTTCAAAGACATGCAGATTATGTGAACTGGACTCTTTTAAATTGTCTGCTGGTGTGAATGGTTGTCTGTCTGTGGTTGTTCCTCACCTTTCACCAAGTGTGAACTGGGATAGGCTTCAGCCCCCCAGCATCTTGTACAGGATAAGTGGATATCTATGACTTTACCTTTTAGTTACTGCTATACTTTGCTTAGGAAATACATTAGCAGTTTAAAAGAAATGCATAAATCATTTGTAACAGACAATACAAAAAGTCAGTTTCTTTTAAAACCAGCTAAATGCTGACTAAAGTTATTTGTTATTTAAGGAGAACTGCTTATTTTAACATGCCCACATATTGTAACCAAATATTTAAGGAGTACTCCAGCAAGTTATCATTGTGACTCCTGTAATAGATGGGGGGAAAAACAGATCATGAAAACAATCAAATCTATCCCAAGGGAGCGACCTGGGAGCTCCATCATGGTCCTTCGCTTTGACCCCTCTATCTTCCCGCTTTCCTGTTCGTATTTGGCTGCATAAATGCAAATAATAATGGCACGGACGACCCCAATGGATAAATATTTTCTCTATTAACTGTACATGAAACGTGACATCATCTCCCCCTTCGTGGCATAGCAATGGGAAATTATATAGAACGGAAATATAATGTTACCATAACTTTTCAGTGTGTATTTTTCAAGAGGCCTTTCAAACTAAAATGACTTCACTAGGTCTTAAACTCATTGTTAATATAACTTTTCTTCTTCAGGTGAGTGATAATTACAAGTTGATGGTGTTGTTGCCCAACCTGAGAATGTACAACGGTAAAGATGTCAGCACTACTGCCAACCACTTGCGCTACGTCTACACAGAGAACCTGAGGACCAGGGTATGAAACCAGCTGCTATGATCGAGATCATAAAATGTTGTATGGCAGTAATCTGGCGTTATACTCTATTCTATGTCATGCCATAGCCTAAGAATGATGTTGACTGTGTCTTTGAAAGTGAAATATTCATGCTGCAACGTCGCCCCATTTTATTGCATAAGCTGTTGTTGTTTGTCACTTAAACTGTCTCTGTTCTTTTTAGATAATTGCAGTTTGGGAGAAAAGCTTCAGTCTCCCGGATCCCATCACAGCACAGAAAATGTCCACATTGGAGGCAGATTTTGTCAGCACCGCCCGTCAACAGGTTAAATTTGGACCGAGTTCGGTCAGCGACTTCACTAAATGGAAAGTAAGTTCAGGATGTTCGACATCGACTGCCAGACCCCTGTTTTTGTTGTTTTCTGTCATGTTTAGTAACAGTCTCAAAACTCATTTGGTTTTTCAGGTGGCGATTATGGCTAAGGAGTATTTTTGTTCTCTGACAGAACCGAAAGAAGAACCAGAGAGCAAGGAGGCTACTGACACCAAACTGAACTGTGTAAGATTTTAAAAGATGACTTGCTTCAACATCTGTAGCACAGCTCTGCTGGGTGGTCAGTGTGATTCTGAAACTACACAGTGACTTTAGAAAGTAGCGTCCTCTACAATGTTTTGTATTTATAAACCTCTTCCACTCCAAGTGGATGTTAGCACACGTGGCCAGTGTACTGTTTTTCAGAGGCTGTAGCAGTCTCAGTTTTAAAGCTTAAGTGAAGCTACTGGTATCATATGAAACTAAAAGATGTGAGGCATCAGTACTGGGCTGAAGGGACTTTAAAACAGACAAAACAAAAATGGTTTGTACAGCAGCTGCATCTCACATTAATCTTCAGGGTTCTAACTTTCAAATCATATATACCACTTCTGTGTAGCTTATACATGTTTAAAGGATGAGATTGGTTAAGAAGAGGTGAAGTACAGTAGTGGTGGGTTATACAGCTGATGAATAGTAAAGTAAATTCAGGATGTTGTGTAAATGATTTGTTCTGGACTTGTTTTAAAGCTCGCACTGCTTTTTTTTTTTCAGGATGTCAGATCTCCCACCAAGAGGAAACCGCCAATGGACTCCAGCATAAGCCTGACACCTCTCAAGATACTGCGCACAGATCCCCCAGCCGCTGAAGACAGCCCCCGTAAATCCAGTCTCCGCCTCAAACCTCTAACCCAGACCGATGAGGTCAGATTGAGCCCCCGCAAGAGAAGTCAACCACCCTCCACCCCCAGCAAAGGACCGACGAGGCCAGAGACGCCAAGGAGAGGTTCTAAAGTGCGACAAACCAAAGAGGACGGAGCTCACGTTAACCAGAAGGAAGATGTCAGCAGAAAAGAGCTGCAGAGAGATGCTGACATGCAGCCCACAATAAAGAGCTGCAGCAAGACACAGGTAATGTGAATAGAGCTATTACATACTCTTATGTTGTTTTTTTATGCTATTAAAGATTTAGATGTTTTGTTTGGAGCTCCAAGAAGTGTAGCTGTGAACCGATATTAGCTGTAAGAGGCTTTCATCTGTACGTGAGTACTAAATGCCCAGTGACTGTTAGTCCCCCTTTTCTCACCACTCTGCTTTCTCCTCCCCTCCCGTCTTCCCCCATGTCCATGTTTCCTTCTGTTTCCAGCAGCCGGTCCATCTGAAGCCCCTTCACATCCTCCAGTGCCACAGCAAACAGAACAGCTCGGAGGACTTCTCTACCCAGCTCTGGGCATGCGCTTTCCAGCCGCCAGATGCTACTGGTACTTGTCTACAAATTTCTAAAAATCTCAGATTTGTCAGGGCATTTTAAGGCCTTTTTTAAAAGACCAACATTCAAGTCTCTTGTCTTGTATGAACAGGCGCTGGTGGAGGAGACCGTTTGGTTGCTACCTGTGGCGGAGACTCTCTCTGTGTGATTGACTGTGAAACCGGGATGGTGATGAAGAAGTACAAAGTTCACGGAGAGGTTTGCTCCATTTGTTCTCCAAGTCTTAAGTCTTGTGATTCCTTCCTCAATTTTTGTCCATGGTCACGTGGTTGTGGAGTAATTCCTGAAGTCAAAGGTCAATGGTGAGGTCAGGAAGGAAGAAAGTGTTCAGGAGCCTCTGATGTCTTATGCTGTTTTATTTATTGACGCTTGGCCAAGGAGAATTAGAGACACTCTCAGAGTTCATCAGAAGTGCCTGAGTCGGTCTCACATTCTGTCCAACTCATCCTGGTGGATCGACTTTAAACCTAAAGATAACACCACAAATACTATATGCCCAGAATTAGTCAAAGAGAATGTCTTTACCCGTGGAGGTGTTATTGTCAACATATTCTAGTCTGGAGACACAGATGTCTGTTTACGCAGATTGGAACGTCAACAACAAGCTATCTATTATGTCTAGGAAGGCAGCAATAGGTCTCTTCGACCCTGGCCACCAAAGTGTTGAGATATGGTGGCACCGACTGGCACCTACTGTTCCCAATCAAAGCCAAAGAACTAATACTGCTGAGGACCTCAAGGCCCACACATGACCTCGTGTAACCTAAAGATAGAAAATTCCAACGTGCTTGCCTATTTTATGCTTACAGCAGCTAGCATGAATTTTGCATTAGCACACGTTATATTGATTTTTAGATTCATACTGTAATTGTTAAGTATTGATTTTGTGCCACGTGTGATGAATTTATGATGGTGCAGCTTAGATGGCCTGATACTGGGGAAAACGCTGAGTATGCACAAAAAAAAAAAAAGAGTGTTTGTATCATGACATAAGCTTTAACATGGCTTGTATCTGTTTCTCACAACAGGAGTTCTTCTCCCTGGCCTGGTCCATAGTGTTGATGTCTAGGGGAGGCAAGGCCTCGGCTCAGCACTGCAGCATTCTGGCAGCTGGTGGGAAGAGAGGACTGGTCAAATTGATCCACCCTAGAAACAACGTGGCCTACGGGGAGTTCAGAGCCAGCCGCAAGGCACTGTCTGTCCTCCGCTTCAACCCCAACAAGGGAAACTTCCTCTTCAGTGAGTCACGACTACCTCTTCTGATCAGCATTCTTTTCGTGTGTGTGTGGTCTCACCAGTTGACCTTTTCTCTTGCAGCGGGATCGTACGATAACAAGATAACGATGTGGGACATCGGTGGAGTGGACAGCCAGTACAACTTCAAAGTTGTGTGAGTATTTTTGCTTTTATACCCCGCTAAAAATGGGTCTTTAGAATACATTTTCTGTACCAGAAATCTTTGAAACGATTCCTTGTTTAAAATTATATACATTTTTAATTTCATTTGGTATCAGCAAACTGAGTCCTCTGCTAAATTTCAAATTCTTTGAGTCTAAACAAATCTCAGCTGTAATTATGTAACTGTAATTATGATGCAACAGCAGCAGGGCAATGTAGATTCAGGCTGTGATTTTTGAAAATATTTCTGTCCTGTCTGTCCTTCCAGTCAGCTGCTGATGTTGGAGATGAGCGCTACCCCGCTGCACATTTGCTTTCCCCCAACATCCCCAAGTTCGCACCTTCTGACTGCCTCCGAGGACGGCCTGCACTGCTACGACACACAACTCGGCACCAACAACACCACAAAGAGGTAAACCATCCAACGCGTGTGCATATGCTTGCGTTCTTGTTTGCTTGTTTAGAGAACTTTTGGCCGATCCTGCCAAAAGACAGATAATTACTAAACACAACTGATGAGTCCGACTTATTCTGCAATTTGCACATGTTGAGCAAATTCTTATCAGCATCAGATCGGACTCTAAAAATAAAACTTTGTTTCTGAAAGCCTGCTGTCCATGTCCCAAACGTAATACTAACAGATATTTTTTTCCAGTTCTACAAAATATTGGTGATAGTTGCATAGTTTGTCCACTGGAGTTTTAATCTGTTTTTTTTTATTTCTCAGCAGGTCAAAGGAAATGGAGATAACTTTCCCCATATATAAGAAGGAAGACAAAGACCATGACTATCACACCATTGACGGTCTGAGTTTTCTAACAGATGACATTGTGGGTAAGTGAAGCTCTTACAGCGTACCACTGTAGTCTTATTTACAAAGCTTAAAAGAGTTAATATCACCACTTTGGTCCAGACGGAAATGCCTCACCTGTGGATTCCCATGATGTTTTGTATAACTTCATGGTCTCCAGAGGATGAATCAAACCCCTGGCCTCGCCTCTAGTGCTACCATTAGGTCGGCACTTTTTATTGTTTTTAAATTTCTCAACAACTATTTGCTATTAGATTTGGTAGAGATGCTCAGAGGGTGAATCCTAAAATATATATATATATAATGGTATCATGACCACACATGGCCATGACTCCCAATGAACATGTCTGTCTGTGCATTAGTGTATTTATTTGTTGACTATGAACTGGCTATAAAACAACTTAAGAGGGTTAAATCTCTATGTTGCTCAGTGATATGTCTGCAAATGTGAACTTTTACTTTTACGGTTTGACATGAAATCAAATTCAACACACAAGAAGGTCATTGATTTAAATTCCACGGTTGCTCTTTGCTTCAGTTTTCTTCTTTTTTTTCCCTTCTAGCCTCCAAGAACTACTTGCACGGTTGCATTTACTTGTGGAGCTGGAGCAAGACCAAAACCCAGAGGCCTGACAAGAAGAGTAGGGCAGTGTGTGCTGTGGTTCTGGCTGAACTGCAGTGGACCAACACTGAGATTCCTTACCTGGCTCTAAACACCTGTCCAGGTGAGTCCAAGTCATGTAATCAAAAGCAGTGGGATGATAATAATAAATTAATCGTGCTATGATATCTGTAAATTCAGATCAGCTCAAGCTGCATTTCCAGTTGTTTTGTTCCACTTCAGTCAATGACTCACCTTGAGGCGGGACTCCAGTATATTGTATTTCCCGAGCTTAGTGTTTCAGTAACAGAGCCGGTCTGAACTCAGGTTGAGGTTGTACTCTGTGTGTCTGTGTTCATTTTCGCTCTTTAGGCCAAGCCTACATAGTGTGCGGCGATGACAAAGGCAGACTCTGGACCTACCACGTCACCAACCTGCAGAAAAACAGTTTCCAGAGCGGGAAACCCATCCAGCCCACCGAGGTATCCGTCTCTTCCAAATGTCCTGTTACTTATAACATTAATATTGACGGGGAACGATCTAATAATTTATTTTTTTCTGTCAGTATGATAACTTTACACTCGCCAAATGAATTGCTGAGATCTGGGAACATGGCAAATTTCCTAAAAATCAGTCAGACGGAGAAAAACACAGAGTCAGCCAATCAGGCACATTGTAAACAAACCTGGGGCGCTGTAAACATCCATTGCAGTTTTATAGACCAACTTTCTGGTTCAACTGCTGTAATTACCGCTGGCTTTCCAGTGCAATAAGGGATAATTACTGACATGTTGTGTATTTAACTCTTTAAATAAAGTCATTTAGAAGCACTAGTTCTGTGGCTTATTCTAACTTTTAATGACTCCAATAAAAAGTCTTCTTACATCAATATAAATGGACAAAAAGCAGCGCTGTCACCATTCAACCTAATGAATGAACTTTGACTATATCTTAAAACATCTAACATTACGACATAAATTTTTAATTTGCCCACTAATGACATGACAGAATAATGTCAATTTGTATTTGTTAGAAAACTCTACACACTAGTGGCATTTCATTATTTTGTCAGCGTGTTCTCCTTTCCATTCAGGGGGAGCTTACAGTCTCTACTCTAGCAACATAGCAACAACAAAGCAACAAAGAAAAAAAGACCACCAAGGCAGTATCCCACAAACTGCAAACGAAACAAGACAAATAAACCCATAGTACCTACCCGTCACGATGCAAACAAACAAACTTCCAGACGGACAAACAAATGGACTTACCACAAACAGGATACACCACATTTGAACCCCACCCGCCTCACAAATATAAACATACATACATGTACATCGTAAAGGCAGTCCATCAGTACACACCAAATAAACATACTGCAAATGAATGCTTGTTTCTATCCACTACTGTTATGTGAATATATATATAGGAGTTGGTTTGTGCAATAAACACTAGGTGGCGCCAATTCTCCAGTTATAAAAACAGATGAGTGCGCAACAAGATGATGTTATTGAAAGAGCTCATTTGATGGACACACAGCTACTGTCCAGCCAGACCAGTTAACCCACATCATCAGGTCCACCTGGATTACATATTCTAAACTTTGCTCACCTCTCGGTTGCTAATGTGTTCTTTGTTTTGACAGGTGTTGGAGTGGCCGACCCCGGTCAGGAAGGGCGTCGGGCAGGTGGAGGGCCCCTCCATCAACAGCGTAGCAATGGACCCCGAGCTTCAGTTCCTGGTGGCCCTCAGTGACAAGAATATGGTCATAGTGTGGAAGAGAGAGTAGTCTACCTGAGTGATACAAGCTATGTGACTGCAACTCATGAAGAGAAGTCTTACAGATTTCCAAAGCTTTTTTTGTACTGGGAAAAAACAGATGAGTTTTTATTTCTTTTTTACTATTTTTATTTTTAAAGGTTAGACATCAGTTAAAGTATTGAATGTGATGGAAGACAACTTCAGTATAGATTGATGAACCTACAACTTATTTGGAAGCTGCATTGTAGAGTGCAGTCAGAGCAAGAAACAGCCAGACATTGCATTAAAGCAATGCAATAACAGTATTCTTTTTTGATTATTATTCATATAAAAATGAAAGACATATAATTGAAACTTTTTAATTCTATTATGTTATACTCATCTACTTAAAGCTCCCTTGTTGTAGAAAGTGAGACTTTCATTTTTAGAATAAATGAGCTGTCAGGACTTCTGTAAGGTCGCACCCTCGGCCACGCACCCAGCACGGCTCACTGGTGCCTACTGTCCAGGTAAGCTGCAATCCATTACCAGAGGTATGATGTAAAACTATATTGAGATGGTTTTTGGTAATTAATACCACAAATATATCTGCTTCTGGATATGTGTGGTGTAAAATATGGGACATTACAAATTACTGCTGTTACTGTAACATGTAACATTGCCAAAGCAAAAAGAATGTTGATTGTCGCTATGTGACACTTTTTTTTTTTAATGTAGTTATGTATCTTAAAAGATACAACACATACACATGCCCAGTCTAACTGTAAAACATGTTAATCTCACAAGTGATGGGTTCATTATTCAACATAATGATACACTGGAAATGTGTAAACATTTTAAACAACTATATTCAAGTCTACATAATTCTAATAATTCTGTAATTGGCTTCTGTTGTTTTATTTTTTTATCTTGTTTTATAGTCTGTACTTTGGAGTTCTGAGCACAGTTTCATGTGATGATTTTTAACTGTATGCTTCCATATTAAACTGTAGTAAAAAAACAAAAATAAACCCATCTTTTTTTGTCTGTGGGCATTAACTGTTTGTTTTTCAAATATACATATGTGATGTGAATAATAAAACCTTGCAGTATGGCAACTGATTGCTAAGAAAATAAATGCAGTACTGTATTTTCTTTTCTTAATCCTACAGTAGTTATACTGTAGCTGCTGTTTGTGTGCAGCCCACCTGATGTTTAATACATTTCTTGATTTTGATTTTAAGAAAACAAATCACTGCTTTTTTTATTTCATTCTTGTGTGTGGACTTCTTGTGAAAGGACTGACTAAAAGATCAGGTATCCATGGCTTATTTTTCTCTTAAATTTACTGTATTACAAGGTTCCTGCCAGAATCAAACCATGTGTATTTTTGTCACCTGTTTGAAGTTTTGTGAATTAAATTAATTTACACCTTGTAGTAATCCTGGTTATTGCATCCAAGTTTGAGCATGAGCTGTAATTCTGTGGTTACTCCCAGAAGTCAAGCACCAGAGGTTAAGTGACAATGTACAAATGCTAAAGGCTTATTTTTGGGGGGGTTTCTTAACATGAAAGAGTAGTCTTGTATGTCACGTGTTATAACACAGGTTTTTATCTTTTGGTGGATGGTTACTTGGGGCAGAAATTAAGAGTATACTCATCTCTCCAGACATCCTCTATATCACTGGTGAAAGTGTGTCAACCATCTGTTGTCTGATGACTTCTGAGAACATTTCTTCACTGAAATGCATAAAAATCTAATATATAGGTCTATTGTATATATATCTGAAGCTTTCTTACACCCTGGGATAGCACAGTGGTCATGATTTTTAATTTTTTGTCTGTACTTGCACATGTGTTCTTACCTGCTCACAAAATGTTTTATTGTTCTCATCTGTGTGATGATACTACTCAAAGATCATGTTTTGGGTGTAGTCTCTATTTAATGGGAACTTGAAGGCAACAGTATACATATACAATGGATAGAGAGCTGGAGATGGGTGGGCGTCACCAATATAACACAATAACACACTCTTGCCCTTGGGGCCCTAATCAGTTTTTTTGTAGAGGGATTAAATAAAGGAATCAGGCCTGAATGACAAGAATCATAATTTATAGCCATGCATGCGTCCCTGCACACAAGCTTGGGGCCCTTGGAGCCCTGTAAAAAGAACCAATTAAACTTCTAATTAGTTTTTTTTGTAGAGGGATTAAATAAAAGGAATCAGGCCTGGATGACAACAATCATAACTTCTAACCATGCATGCGTTCCTGCACACACGCTGCATCCTGTCCCTGTCTTTCTGCTGAAGTGAATCATATGGTGGCAGCTCCTCCTGTTCTTTGCAGTACAGTACAGTAGCATAGGGGGCGCTGTTGGTGCGGTTTCGCTCCGCCTCTGGCCGGCTGATTGGTTTATCTGTGATGTCGTGGAGGCAGCTCTCTCTGCCACTGGCCAATGCGCACAAAGCCCTTTCTGTACCCTCTCTCTACTGTATTCAGATACGTGCCTTTGTGCACCATTACGACGCGACCCCAATGGCCTCGTAGCAACACTAAAAATTTAGTGGTTGTACGGGAACAGGGCAGCCCTGTTCAGACACACAGCTCGTCTCCAAATGCGACCGGGGCTGGCGGGTATAGCAGTGGAGATGCTGAGCGGTGCTACCTGCAGGGTCAGGCCGAGGCTCGGCAGCCTCTTGCTGGCCCCTCTCACCAAAACAGTACCGCTGATGTCAAGCACAGGGAGCCAGAGATTTCGCTCCACGTCCTCGATGCAAGGCTTTTCAGAGCTGGCAAGAGAGCGGTCGAAGACTGTCACGTCGTTTTACAACCAGTCAGCAATTGACGCTTCCGCAGAAAAGGTAATAATGTGACTTTTTGTCTGCACGCTGCTCAGAAACTGAGTCCTACCACAGCGAGGACGCAAGCTAGCTGTAGCGTGAGAGTAACGCTAGTGGTTAGCAATGGCTTGTGCTGAGTTCACTGACGTTAAAAAAATGTAGTAAATAAGAATTTCCTCTCACTTACCTTAGCGTTCAAAGCAAACAGTAGCCAGCTAAATTAAGTTACTACTCCTGACATGAATAGGGAATTAAGGGACGAATTTTTTACATTTTTAATGACATTACAGCGTTTAGTATGAGTACACGGTGTACAATTACAATACGTGTTTTTAATAACCCTGAGTCAAGACCGTTACGTTAGCTCCAACCGCTAGTTGTCTGATTTTACTTGAACGCAGCGTCACTGTTGATGAGAACATAATGTTTTGCTTGCTGACACTCGTTAGTCTCGAGGGGAAAAAACACAAATCTCTAATGTTGACCGGACAGAAAAAGTAGTTTTTTACCAAACGTGGTCTATAAGTATTAGTCATAAAAGTGTAAAACAAACATGTAGTGTTAATTTAAGGTTTAATCTGTACAAATGCACCAGCACTTTTATTGTTTTTGAGGAAATATGTTGGCAAACAAGGGCAACTCCCTCTGACTGTGGTTTTGGTTAATTATATATATATATATATATAATATAATATAATATATATATATATACCAAGTGTGTGTTGGCCAGCTTAGAAAAACACAAACAGAATTTGTTGGTAGTAAAATGAGGAAGGATTTTGCAGCAACATGTGAAACAAAGCACGCCCTAATAAAAAAAACACTGTCAGCAACAAATGCAAAATGTATCAAAGCCTGCTGAGTGTAGCTACTAATGCAAGGGCATGAGAGCACTGATTGCTAGGACTACAAATCTGGCTGAGGGCAGTAAGCTGCAGTTTTTGTCTTGTGACTTAGTCACACATTAACCTGCTGCAGTGGTTCCCAACCCTCACCCCAGAGGGTTGATTTAAGGATAAAACTTGCAACAACAAAAAAATAAGGTGGATGTTCATGATCGTGGGAGAATAAATCCTAATATTTTTTTCATTGACTTTCTATATTCAGGTCAGATCACATTCCTGCCTTTCTGCACTTTAGCAAAGCATTTAACAAACGACGATAGCTGGGTCAGCTACAGCTTTTAGAGGACCCGTGTGTAGGATTTAATGGCATCAAGTGGCGTAGATTGCAACAATTACGCCTCAGTGGAGCAACATGGCAGACTCTGTGAAAGAGCGTCTGCAGATCTAAAAGGCTTATTTGAAGGCAACAAAAATAACATACATACACAGATGAAATCATAATTATTAATTTAAGAGATATTCAACTTATGCCATATACTATGAATAGAGCGCCGTAAATCTTACACACTGGAGCACCATTTACACATTGTATTGACATGAGATCTGATCACAATGCAATTCTGCGTGCATTTATGCCGTTTCCTAATCCAGATAAGATATCCAAATATAGATTGCACAGAATGCAAGGTGCCTCTTAGGAGCAGGTAATTACACTCACACCAATGCTGGCTTGGCTTACTTAAATAAGACCTGCTATTGTTGAGATAATTGCCTGTGGTTATGGTGCTCCAAAACAAATCAGATGATGATTCAGAGTACAAGTGATTGAAAACACATGAGGTGTTTAAAAAGGATTTCGTAACTAATGCACACAACAGTAAAATACTAAAAAAAAACAACAATAAAACACATAGTGATGATGGTAATAAATAAGTCTCAATAATGAAACCATACAATTATAAAATAGCACATAAAATCCAGGTTGAATGTTTATTTTATGCTTGAAAATTTCAATATTTTCAGCTTTTTTCGTGGCGTCCTTCACAGGCAGGGTTAATAATTGTTACCGGTTACATATTCTTACTTAGCACAGATTACCTTTAAGACCTTTTACACCAAAGTGTAGCTAAGCTAAGTTTGTGGATGTGATAATCACGGACAGCAATGAATCACAGTGTCATAGTTGTAACAGTGTTGCTTGGATCAGTGATATAATCCTTGCCCTGAATTCACACTGAGTCATGATGACTTACTGTTTGGAAACACTTTACAGTTTTTTCTTCCATAACAAGTGATGATTAGTGTCTGTTTCTGGATGAGCCTGGGCAACTCCTTATCTGCACACACAAATATATTTTTATAGACCACTTGGTGGCTTTAAAATGTGGCTTTATGTTTGACCTTGCGGTTTAATTCAGTTATTTTGGGTCCAAACATTGTTGGCTTTTCTGTTGGCTAGCTGGTACCTAACATTAATATTTGAGAGTTATAATCTAATGACATGTTCGCTGATATATTGGAAACACATATTGAATTTGGCTTTTAAAGAATTATGACATGGGCCATTTAGAAATGTATTGAACAATCTCCTTTTGAAACTGGACGCTTTTAGTCCAAGAGGCTCAAATAGAGTCCACTGGATTATATTTGTTCTAAAATAACAGGATGGGTTAAGATCACATGACGGATCAATGTGTTACATGCTACAGACACCACCTTGATGACATATCCCAAAACCTTTGAATAAAGCAGAGGAGCTGTGACTGTATGTGGTTGTGTCTCTGCAGGCCTCAGTGCGACTGACCTTAGCCACCCTGCTGTATTCTGGGAAGTCTCCCGATGGACACCACATCTTGGTAAATATTTCAGCCACACTAAAAGAGGTGTATGTTTAACGAGAAAACTCCTTGATCTCTGTCACTCTTCACTCACTTGCTTTCCGCCATCGTCTGTGTGTGATCTCAGAGCAGTGCCAAGTACCTACACAAGGAGCTACCTGTACGGATCGCCCATCGCATCAAGGGCTTCCGCAGTTTGCCGTTCATCATCGGTTGCAACCCCACCATTCTGCAAGTGGTAAGAGCACAATCCTAAAGACACACACGGCACAAGAGGGCACCGGCCACGTGGCAGAAACTATAATAAGAAAGTGACAACTGGGCAACCGCACGTGAGAATCATGGTGGAGCTTCGAATGAATGAAAGGAGAGAAAAAATGTTTCCTCGGGGAAGACACTGAACGCCAGAGCAGAAAGTTACATCTTAAAAATACACAACACAAAACTTGAGCAACACATGTAGTATACAGGACTTTCTGGAGACTGAAGGGAATCTTCAGGCGTCTTCCCTCCTCCCTTGGAAATAGGTAAACAAGCTTGCTTGTGTAATACCGTTGTACAGACGTAACCTTCACTCTTCAGTATTTGGGTCAACGTGACATGACCCATTTCTGATAAGAAAAGCTTTTATTTTCACTGGAGCAGGGAACATAACAGTGGATAGCACAGTCAGTTTGAGTATGGGAATAACTAACTGTTCTTTCGGGGAAGGTCAGAGCCACCAGGACACTTCCTGGAAAGATGCACCGAGTTTTTCAAATGCCATTTTGAACAAACAAAATTCCTTCAGAGCCCCTCGTACAGAGGCCTCGCACACGGACGCCTCAAAACCACAGCTGATAAAAGCCACAGTACTGGCTGAATGGCAGGCACACACACAGTTACGTGATATCAGAGTCTGCACCGACATATGATGTTTCTCATTTGTTTGTTTCCAGGGCCTCCATGTGGGAACAGAGACTCTCTCTTTCTCACTTCTCACTCCGCAGTCCCTTTCGTAACAGATTCCCGGCCTCCACATGTCTCGTAGCTGATGAACTTTCACCCAGATTCCTCCCTTTCTAGGATTGCAGAGCTCCAGTGCGGCAATTATATAAAGAGTCTCCTTTTGTATGCCACCAGCTGTAATGTAGGTCAGGGTGGCTCACACTGTCGGCTCGTCTATCAAAAAAAAAAAAAAAAAAGCAACCGATACTCATCTCAATTATGAATTAACTTCTGATATGATAAAATATATATGATCTTTGAACTTGAATTTCAACAAGGAACAACGTTTTTTTTTTTTTTTCCTTCTTCTTGCTCAACTTTGTTTGGTAACACAGAGAGAATTCATAACATAGAATCATCCTGAAATGTAAACCACATGTGGACTTGTTAGTGGTGTTGTGGGGCCCAGAGAGGGGCCAGGGTTGATGCTGCTTTATGGTTGGATGGATGATCACAGAGACTCAATCTAACAGCCTCTCTTGTCCTTTCTTACAGCATGAACTGTATATCAGGGCCTACCACATGCTCAGTGACTTTCCTCCGGTAAGTACGTACACACACACACACAAACACAGGGGGGGGGCTCACAAGTTCAAGTTCTTCATTTGTCAGGTAGAGGCTGATTGTAAACAGGAAGTGTGAACATTTGCATTCTGCAGCTCTTCAGGGTTGGGTGATCTGTTCAGCACTTTGTCAACCTGAATGTAAACACAAATCTTATCTCCTACTGCTTTTTACCTTTTAAATTTATTTCATAAAAAGCCCAAAAATGCTGATTTGGTTTGAATATACCCCCCCCCCCCATCTAGATCTATGTTTTACATTTTGTATATTTTTTTGTATCTATTTAAAATACTTCAATCACACATCAGTTTTTGGTTGAATGCCATTTACGTTCTTTGGAATTAAATTGATTTTGGTAATAAGAGAAACGGAAAATCTTTTTGTTAAATGAATGAAGTAGTATTACTGATTCTAGGTGCATCAGAGCTGCATTAAAAGCTCTGTGTTTGAACTCAGATAAGGTGAACATGAGAGAGGAAACATAAATATTTGCATAACCATATTCAACGTAGCAATACAAGTGGTGTAAGAACAGATGAGTAGCTTTATATGTGTGTACATGTTTGTGTTGGTGCTGAGTGGCTGGGAAGTGTTGGGTTATGTCATCAAGTCAGATTATTTTTATCACATTCAAAAACATCAGGAGACGAGCCAAAGTGCTTTCCAGCTCAGAATGAGCCTCCATACAGGTGAAAGAAATATTACAACAAAATGCATAATGTGATACATGAGTGCAGTGATACAGAGAAGGCAGAGAGAAAAATGGAAACGTGATCAAATCAAAACTATGTATAATATTTAGTGTAATTTACTGTCCTGCTCAGATGTCCCGTTGTCACGTGTTGCCACGTTCACAATTATAATTAAATAAGTCTGTTTTTGTTTTTGTTTTTGTTTTTTTAGCTAAGAAAAGCAGACAACTTATGCAATCCTAGTCATAAGCTTTACGGTGGGTTCAGTTTCAGGAAACATGTGCCGTGTGGAATGTGGGTCAGTCCTCCTCGGTTATTTCTTGGTTGGTGGTGACGATAAACAGTCAAATACTCGATGCTTTTGTAGAGAATAATCTGTGCAGAGAGTGTGGTTGCATTAACGGTAACATAAAAACACTGAAGTAGAATGCAATTCATGCATCGCCATCTGTTACAGATTTAGAGCTGCGAGAGATCAGAGGACAAGTCTTTAAAAGCGAATAAAGGCCTGTCTCTATAACAGAGCTGTTTCAACGTGTAGTTTTTTGAAGGGTTAATACGAAGCACGTCCCTCTATTTACAGATCAAGGATCAGGACGTGGAGGCTCGTTTCTGTAAGCTGGTGCAGCAGCTGCTCGACGATCATAAGGACGTGGTCACCATGCTGGCCCAGGGCTTCAGGGAGTGTCGCAGACACATCCAGGTAACAGCTTCACCTCCAAAACACCAAGAACATCAAACATAACTCCAGGGTGGACTTGTAGGGTATTCTGTTTCATTGCTTTCATCAGGGTAATTGAATTTGTCAGCTGTGAGAAGGATCTTGATAAGGGTCTAATTTCAAGTTTTAAGGGTGTCTGGAATATCTCTTTAAAAGATTAGTCTTATTCCTTTGCTTCAGAAAACCAATTTGATCTGATCTTAAAATCAACGATTGTAGTTAATATTCCAGATTTTTGTTTTGTGGTCTGCGCTATTAAGAGAGTTTTGGATGTCAAGAAGGAATCCTTTTCTTTCCTTCTGTTGCAGGATGAGACAATCCTCCGCAGCTTCCTGGACACAACGCTGTGTTCCCGTCTGGGAATCCGAATGTTGGCCACACACCATCTGGCCCTTCACGAAGATAATGTACGTCTGACTGTTTGTGCGATTCAAATGATTTTTAAACCTTGTTTGGCTCCAGAGTTCATTAGTTCCTTCATTTTTTAAAGCTCATTTAACTCAAATTATTGTAGTTTTTAGCAAACATTACCCAAACAAGAGGAAATAGGAAATAGAAATAGGAATTTACGTTACATAAGTTGTCATGTTTGTTTTAGCAACTCGGATAGTATTTTAAAGTATTTCAGCACCTGAATTAGAAACAAAAGTTATTTTTTAATACTTTTTTTTCTTGTTTCAGCCTGATTTCGTTGGGATTATATGCAGACGTCTGTCCCCCAAAAAGATCATAGAGAAGTGGGTGGACTTTGCCAGGTAAGTGTGTGCATACTTACATAGCTCTGTTTATTTATCAGCTTTAGATGACTTTGAACTTTAGTATGAGTGCTCTGTTAACTGAGGGAAGTCAGAGTTCAGCTGATAAACCCTGAGGAACATCCATATTTCAGCATCTAGAGCTGTGAATGAGATATGAGCTATTACTCCTGTTTACCTTTTGTAATCTTATCTTAATGACCTTTTTGGAGTCAGCCACTTTTACTGAGTTCAAAAGAAAGTTCACAAAGAGAAATCAGTTTAACTAAACACAATAAAATCAGCACATATAAATTATAATTATGATATTTTCTTTGATTCTGAACAAAAGTTGTATTTTTAGGGACACTAGCAGCGTAACCTTAGAGATCCAAACCAAAATAACATTCATTACATAACATTGTGTTTAGTGCTAATTGGCATATGTTAGCATGCTTCCACACTAAACTGGGATGTTGATCGTGTTAAACATTAACTTTCCAAAAGGAACTGCCTAAAAGTTGCATCTCGGTGTGCAACACAGCAATATTTACTTTAGTTTATATTATACATACACATAGTGGACAGTAATCACAGTGCAGGAGAGGAAGTTCTCTTAGCAAAATAAAAATGTAAAAAAAATGACATTATTACTCACATAGCATAAATACACAACACACACAAGCAAGCTGACACATATGAAAAGATGTATACAATGCAGGTAGAATAATATAATTTGATAAGACTGTCATGTTAGCATGGTGATTAATATTATTTAATATCATTAATATTGACTCATCATGCTTTATCTAACCAAAACCTAGTGGTTCTCAAATCTGGGAGCAGGGCTCTGATGCTAGCAAGACTGAACCCGCTTAAGCTTTTTTTTTTTATATTGTATAGCTTGTGGTTCAGATCCTATATGTGGCTGTAAATGTTCCCCATGTGTTGTCCAGGCGTCTGTGCGAGCACCAGTATGGGAACTCTCCCAGAGTGAGGATCAACGGACACGTGGCAGCTCGATTCCCCTTCATCCCTCTGCCTCTGGATTACATCCTACCCGAGCTCCTCAAGAATGCCATGAGGTGACTTCACCACACACACATACGTGTGCACATTGTTGTCACATCGCCGTCGCTTTTGGGTTGTTTTAACTGCATACTTTAAAAAAAGATAAAAAAATTACTCAAATGCTGAGATACAGGTCTGCTGTATACTTTTTAAAAGTTTCCTTACACCTCTTGAAGTCAAGAAGGCTTTGCAAACACATGTAAAGCTTTGGAGACACCTAGTGGATGTAGTCCAGGTAGTCCTCATCATCACCTGCTGTCCCTGACCTGAGTCTCTGTCCAGAAAATAGTACAGTATCTCCATTATAAACATTGGTTAAATGGCAACCGATGATCTTTTGTTGATCTCGTGAGAGAGAGCTGAGAAATAAAGACGTCAGTCTGTATTATGAGTCTTGCCTTGTGGTCAGAGCTGGAAGAACAGTATCTGGCTGGAACTGCTGGCTGTACTGTGTGTTGTTGGCTACATTCCCGTCATTCATCTTAGTTACTGGTTAAGAGGACAGGAGTAGGAGGGGCGGGTTAGAAAAGTAGAATCTATGTCGGCGTACTCACAGCTCCCTTTTGTTTGTCAAAGTTTAGGCAGAGTTTAGAAAATCCTGTTTATTCCATCTGATGAATTGAAGGATAATTTATCAACTGTTACCTGAGGAAAAGCAGATTTAAAGTGTGACGTTGTCTTCCAGCATTTTTATGTATTTATATGTAACTGTGAGCAGCACTTAAACAAATTTAAGTCAGTGTTTACCTTTTTTTTTCACAATTTGCATACTGAGCATTCACTCCTCATGACATCTATCCTTCCATTTTGTCTCTTCAGGGCCACCATGGAAAGCCATCTGGACACCCCATACAACGTGCCTGATGTGGTTGTCACTATTGCCAACAACGACATTGATTTTGTCATCAGGTGAGTGAGTGGCTTTGGTGACGGTGAAGTGTTGCTGTAAAAGGATAAAATCCAATACTTGAAATAGAAACCAAATCCTGCTGTTGGCTGCTTCACAAGAGTGGAGCATGTAAACAAAGAAAAGTCTTGTGTCGCTCGATGCTACAAAGAATAACTTTTTGTTCCCCTTTCAGGATTTCAGATCGCGGTGGCGGCATCCCTCACAACATCATAGACAAGGTGATGGATTACCACTTCAGCACGGCTGAGGAGAGCGCACAGGATCCCCGCATGAGCAACTTCTTCAACAACATTACCAACACTGGAAACCAGTCCAGCCCTATGCATGGGTAAGAATGAGAAAGTTCACAATGTCCTTATTCAGTACGAACAAATATGCATCTTGATTTCCAAATATCAAAACAACCAGATGTTCTGGCATCAACATCTGCAAACTGCTTTCTAAAAGTCTGGCATCCACACGCCTAAAAATCTTTAATCCCTCTTTTGTTTTATTGGCAGTTGACATGTTGCGACACCATCACCATGTGGTAAAAATTGTTTGGAATGAAAGGCACATACAATCTAAAAAAAATAACACAAATGAGTTCAGGAAACAAACAAACACATGTTGAGCAAAGACATGAGGACAAGAATAAGGTCAGCTAAGACCGTGGCAGATATGCAGGTACAGTTTATTATTCAGGGATTTGAGAATCGCTGCCCAATATTAACCTCGCAGTACGTCACCCACTAGCTCCACACTCTCATCTAAGTTTGGTCATTCCTGGCTTCGCAAAATTAAGATGCCAACACCCGTAACAGACGATCGATTGTTAACCAGGGTCCAAGGTTTTTGGTAACAGCTTTTTTATTCGCAGACGACGTGACTTTTGGTTGACTTTTACTGATCCAGCTCCAGCATGGACTCACTGTCAATTTGGATTTCTGCTGGGGGTTGATATAGAACTAAATGAAGTTCTTCTGACAAAAATACCTCCAGGTCAATGAACTGGTGGAGGTACACCGAGGTTCAAAGACATGTAGTTACACTATTTCCGTCCTAATCTGAGATTCCCAACACTTTCTTTCAGATGAAACCCTTTGTATAATTTGACTTTTTAGAACATGTTGCAGGCATCAGATTCAGAATGATATGGAAGAATTATCCTATCTTTATTCAAGAGCGCACATTTTCAGTTTGAGAGTATGATTTCTCCTTCTCATGCTCAGATTTGGTGTATTTTAGGAGTGAAGCAGTTTTACAAACAGACCATATACCCACCCCTGCGGAGCGTTCAAAAACGGCAAAGGAACACACCCAAGATTGGGCCACACTCTAGCTGTCTCCCTACTGGCTGGTGAAACACACTAATTTAAGCGTAGGGAGAGACATCCTTCAGTCTGAGCAGACACTTCAACCTGAGAGGACGTGCTGTTATGAGTGTGAGCAGAAAAAATTTAAGAGCGCACAGGACATGTTTTGAGTGCGAGCACATTAGATTTGAGCGCAAGCACATTAGATCTGATCGTGCACAGGACATATTTGAGTGAGAGCGAAATGTTTGTGTCAAAGCAGAAGAAATGTGAGCACAAGCATGTGATGTTTTGAGTCCAAGCCCACATTTTGAAAGAAAGCAGCAGAAATCTGTTTTGAGTCCAAGCCCACATTTTGAAAGAAAGCAGCAGAAATCTGATCACGAGAAGGAAAAATCATGCTCTTAAACTGAAAATGTGCGCTCTTGAATAAAGATAGGATAATTCTTCCATAGAATGAGTATGTATGAAGTTTATCAGTTTCAACATCAAATATCTGTTTTTAATTGAATATAGGTCCAAACTGTTTTGGAGTCGGGATTGTAGAGTTCTCAACATCTGGCTAAAAAGTGTCTCAAACCTACTCCCCAAGGTGGCTATCTGCGATTAATAATAGACGTATGAAATTATCCGGCCACGGAAAAAATATCGATTATATATTGAGTATCACCATTCAGCAAAAGAATATGGATATGACTTTTGGTCCGTATCGCCCAGCCCTAGGTGAGAGCCATGGGCGGACTGGGACAAAAAATCGGCCCTGGCATTTTTGGACCAGAGCAGCCCACAACGACAACAATTACTCGTGATCTACTCGTTAAATATATATATCGGGACTTGTCGGCCCAAATAGCACGTCGGCCCACCGGGCAAATGCCCGGTATGCCAGATTGCCAGTCCGTCCCTGGTGAGAGCTGAGTTTATTAACTCAGAACATCCTTGGCACCTCATGATGCCCTCATGCTTGGCGATGTCAGTGGTTACCTGTATTTACCTGCATGTGGCTTTTCACAGTTCATCCACAGTTTCGGTTCATGTTTGTACCATCAACAGATCATCATCTCACCATCATCTTTCTCTGTGTCATTGTCGTCTGTAGGTTCGGCTTCGGGTTGCCCACATCCAGGGCCTACGCTGAGTACCTCGGCGGCTCTCTCTCCGTACAGTCTATGCAGGGCATCGGCACCGACGTCTACCTGCGTCTGCGCCACATCGACGGCAAAGGAGAGAGCTTCCGAGTGTAAAGATTTTCCATTGGTCACCATTGTAGAGCCCAACCTAGGAATCAGGCCATGCAGGAGTACAGGGGAGCCAAGAAGGCTGGCATGGACTACAGGACTTTGGTCCACAAAGTGATAGCCTACACAGTATGTTCAGAAAGCTCCTAAATTCACCAAACCCACTACTTGTTCCTTTTTTTGTTTTTTGCCTTAGACTGATTATAAGCTATGTTAGCTCTCAAGTTGATGATTTCAGTTGTTTTCCTTTGTGTTTTGTACCCTGTGGCATGTCGTCTAGTTTTAAGGGGTGTATGAATTTTTGAATGTTTAGGTTAACGGGACAAACTGTGCATGATCGTGGACGTTGATGTTAACGCAGAAGGAAAAGGAAAAAGAAAAAAAAAAAAAAAGAGCTTCGGTTTTAAAGAAGTTCACTTTGAAGTTACTTGTCGCATAGCCTCAGAATAGAAACAGGCATTTTGATGATGAAAGTTTCAAATGAAACTCCACACTCCAGCAACCCTGTCAAAATCTCCTCAAAGTTTTCAAAGTTTCTCACGTTCCATGATAATCAATAGGACCATAGTTTAAATAACCAGATCCTTCCAGTACATTATCAGTTGCTGGTATCAAAAACTAAGGTCTACAAGGGAAAAACAGCTTCAGCGTCCTCGTATTACAGTGGATACGCTCTCCAGCATGAGCTGTAAACCTCAACCCTTGACAGCCTCTTAGCGATACTACTATAAAGCCTTCTCTGAGTTCAGCCGTGGCTGATGATTTCAGAAAGAAACTGCCAAAACACCAAAAGCTCATTAACAGATTTCTCACTTGTTCTGTTTTGAGAACACACTCCGTGATGGACATCTTTTTTGTTCAGCAGTATTTTTGTGGAGCTTTCAGGCAGGGAAGCCAACTCGAGATGTTCAGTGGCCTTACTGTGTGACACTGGTCCTTCAACTGCATTTTGTCTTTTTACTTGTCTCGTTTTCTCTGTATTGTTGCCTTTATCACACAGATGCACACACTTTAGTTTGATGTCAGATGTTTTTGCTCAATGAATAGATATAATTCTTGACACGCGCACCAATCACAGCAGTTTTTGACTTTATTATAACGACTTGTAGAGTAACAATATACCAGAGAAGTATTGTCTAATATAGTCCTCTTTTTTTCTGACTTTAGTTTTTTTTTTTTTTTTTGTCAGTTGTATTTCAGGTCTTTTTGAGATAAGCTTTGTATGAGATTACTTTTCAGGATTTTTCTGCACTGTTAACTATGAAAGTTCAGTTTGACTGAAAGCGCTAGTAAATTTTTTTTTTGGTAAATTTCTCCCAAACACAACTTGATTATGTCGTTACCTTGAGATGACAAATGGCCATATCTTTTTAGTTTTTAAATTCTTCTTCTTCGTGATTTTCAGTCCTCTTAACGACTTGTCACTGCTTAAGGTCTCTCGTATGTTTCAAACAAACAAGGTCATAAAAGATGTCATCAAACGCCTCAAAAGACAAAAGTCTGTTCAGACAGCCTCACAGAGAAGCTGACCTGTGCAGTGGAGACATGAAACTTCAACAGTGCCTCTTGTTTGTCTGTCTGTCAAAGGCAAAACTGGCACCCCCAGTTCAAACCCTGCACATTTTCACACCTCCAAACATCAATTTTTACGTAAGGTCTGAGTTTGTCGGATTGTCTGCTACAGAAAGTTGTCAGACACAGGACCCCAATCGGTTCCGCCATCGAATAGGGTGTTTCAAATGCTGTTAGACGTTCCGAGAAGCACTTTGTTTGAAGCATATTGAGTCACTAGTGCAGCAACAAGGATATGATCCCTCACTGGGGGGATTGGAAGATTTTGCTTATGAAATACAAGACCAAGCAGGGGGTGGGCAAACCCGTTAAGCCCATCATTTGAGAATAGTGATGAAGTTACTCTTTGATATCAAACTTTTTTTATTTTCTTCCTCTAACCATCTCAGGATATCCAAATCGGATTTCGAAAAGTCATTCCTCTCGACCTGAAGATAAACGATAAGTACCATCGACTTGGAGAAGTAATAACTTACGATCATGGTTAAAACTGTTGTCCTCAAGCAAAATGACAAAATAATCAAGTTGTGATCAAAAATATAAATAAAGAAGTAACAATGATTAGGAACCCCTGTTTCCGGTTAGTTCTATGAGTACAGATCAGTGTCATGAGCTATAGAAATTTGACAAGCACTCCTCACATTTTGTTGAACATTCCCCAGTGAGCAGCAGTTGTCAAGAAAAGATCAACCTGAATGCTACATGTACACTTTAAGTTTTATCTGTCGGGAGCATTTGTTGTTGTATTAGCTTGTACCATTTGTCTTTTTAGCAGAGAGGGCATTGAGAATCTTCAGCTGTAATTAACAAGATTGGAAATCTATGAACTTTGAACAATCAGAAGTCAGTATTCAAAGCAGTTTCCTGCAGCATTTTGGCTCTGAGAGAGACTCATCCTGTTTATTACTGATATATATATCATCAACCTGGAGTGCAACATTTTTTTTTCTAAAGCTGTATTATAAAGGCTTTAGAATCACAAACATTGTCTAGCCTACCTAATTGGAAAACAAACAAACCCTTTAAATTAGATTTGGAAATGTTATATATGTTATATCTTACAAATGAACTAACTGGTTCACTTAGATTTGCACTAACAAACAAAAATGTGTTGGGTTTACATACAAATGTTCCTCGAGTTAAAATGAGATTTTAGCTCGTGAGACGTAAGCGAACAACTTGTTTCAGTTGTGAGATATTTAAACATGATCCCATGATCTGATTCAATTTGTGAAATTTTTATTTTGACAATTTCTGAAACGAAAACAACCCTGTATAATTCACAGGCCCAGAGCGATGGAGGAGAGCGGCCTGTATTATCTGTACCTGTATTCTCGCTGAGGCCGTGTGTATGAATAAATGTGTTTATTGTGGCTTTGAAGGTCTTGAAGATGTAGTATATACTGTATGTAGCTTATGCATGTAAAGCGGAAGGGGGGGGGGGCACACACATTAGCAGACCAGCATCATTCTGAGATTTTCTTCTTTCAAAAACATTGCTAGAGTAAAATGTTGAAGGTGGTTTGTAGAAATGTGGATTTGGCAGCCAAGCTGTGGCTTTTATGAAGTGTGGGATATGTACTGTCTGCCCCCTGGTGGCTTTAGACCAAAAGTGCAGGCAGACAAAATATTAAGTGCGTCAGTTTAGACTTTGAAGGGCAAAAGGATGTACAACAGATGAGTTTCTGAATTTCTATTTTCTGATTTTGTAATTTTTTGCTAGATAGAAACAGATCAACAACAAAAGAAATCTACATCACCTCCAGTACAAGGCCAAATAGTGGAGTCATGTTACTTACAAAATGTGCTGCCATGGAGTGTTTTGTCTTCTAGACTGAAATGAGTTTCTCTCACGTTTTCTGTTCAGGACTCTATAAACATGAAATTTTACTTGGTTGGAAAAGTATCATGACTGCGACCTTTTTTTTTCTTGCACGTGTCTTATCAGGCAGTTCATATGTCTTGTATCTATGTGAAAGAGAATCTGCAAATATTTGCAGACTGTATTTACCTGAGGTGTGCGCTAGAGCGTGTGCTGTAGGGCTGATACATGCTGTACCTTGTGGAGAACCATTCCTGCTAACATATACAGTCCATCATGATACCTTCAGGACAGGTGGGTTTCACCAGGAGGACAAATTCATGTAGTTCACACAGACACTCTGGACAAGTGTTGGATAAATATAATTTCATGCTGCCAAACAGACGTTGAAGTCATATTTCCTTGTCAGCGTATTTGCTTTCATTACCATCACTGTCACATTTAATCCAAAGATTTAGTGTTGATTCAGCTCTGCTCACACAGCTGTGGGCATCTCTGTTAGAACAAAAACCCAGTGTGCTCTGTCAAAGCCGGAGTTATGAGTTGCGATGTCAGGTGATATGTAAACACAGTTGTACACAGTGTAGTTTTGTCTGATTTTATATTCTTTTTTTTTAGATATTTAAATTTCAACTTTGAATACTGTTGAAAAATATTGTTACTGCCCCTTTTAGAGTAAATTATCTTTACTTAGACATCTTTTTCACACAAAAAAAATACAGCCATGCCTCTTTGAGCCGGTACTTACTTAGGCATTAGTATTATGTATTTTGGATAAGCACACAGGATCTATGTGGGCTCACGTAATAGCTAAAAGCTGATAGCTGATGTTAAGAAGAAATAATGTTTTATGTTCATCCAGTGTTTTAGCTTGTGGACAGGTTTCAGGTATTTAGTCATGAATTAGTATTTGAACTGGATCTGAAATGTAAAAAAGCTTAAGTTTTTAAACAGGAAACAGCTGTTATTGTCTCTGGAGGGAATTATCTGGACTCTTAAGCTTCTGAATGCTTCACATTGTTCACCAACTAGTTGCTAAGTTTTGTCTGTCTGAGTGTATAAAGCTCAGTAAGTCGGAGGGGAGATGCAGATTCAGGCAATAATTCGATCCCTTTCACATTGATTTCACAGTTGTTGGATATATAATTCAAAAATATTGATCATAGTGGTTTTTAAAAGATGATCAAAGTTATTATCATTTTTTAAAATTATAACCTGATGGAGTCTGTACAAAATCTCATGGCAGTCCAACATGGAGATATTCCCGTTTTCACTTCATGCAAACCCATTATGTTTTTTATTCAAGACATACACAAGATAATGAGAACTTCAATATTTGTCTTTATTTCAGAAGTCTGCTGCAGGCTGAGAATTTCATCTTCCAACACAGGTCTCCAAGACCTCTGAAGTATTCATTTAAGAAACACAAATCCACGGACATGAGACAAAGAAAGGTGCTCCCCGGCACTTGCTCGCTGTACACCTAAACTACAAGTGCACTTTTGTCTCAACTGAGAAGCATAAAATATAAATGAACAACTGAGCAACGCTTTGGTCAGTCATCGTATTTGGAATGTGGTAACAGGTTGGTACATTTTACTTTTTGACCTCATCTAAGGCAGTGCCAACTCACCGTGTGTGTGTGTGTGTGTGTGTGTGTGTGTGTGTGTGTGTGTGTGTGTGTGTGTGTGTGTGTGTGTGTGTGTGTGTGTGTGTGTTTTGATTCTTTTAGTTAACCCACACTCACAGAAAGGTCTCAGATATTTAGTATGTGAACTGGAGGTCATGCTGATTACAACATGCACTCTGTGACTCTTCTCATTTCATACTCTTCACCGTTTTGACCTTTTTTTTCCCCCAGAACCCTTTGGGCTGTTTAAACTTTATTGATTTAAACTCTGCATCCGTTATGACCTTAAGCTAAACAGCAGTTCATAAAAGGCAATGATTCTGTAAGGCAGAACTATATTTGGACTGTAACACATTCATATTTAATCCATTGAGCAGCATGGGTATGCAGACTCAACTGGTTTGACACCTTTTACATTTACGGGGTCTTTGTAAAAGATAGTAAAAGCTATTCAAAGGAGGAACGTGACAAAACAGCTGAGGCTTGTCTGAGATTTTGAACATAAAAAAAAAACAGTAACAATTTTACAGGAACATTGCTTAAGACTTTACAACAAGTTTCACGTTTGTTTGTTTTTTTCCCCTTGTATACATGGTGCTGAAATGCCCTCAATCAAAGTCAGATCAGTCGGAGTGAAACGTATGACGCATGACTCGGCTCTTTGCGGTTAACACAACGAGCTGAGGACAGTGTGACAGGGTGAACATGGCGAGATGATAAGAGCTAATGCGAGCCTCTGAGCGAATCTGGTTTCTATTTGACATGTACATGTAACCAGCTATTTATCGCCCAACCCTAACAAATAAACACAGACATGGCACAAAAATGGCACACAGAACATATTAGCCCTTTTCCTGTAAACCTCTTTGACCATCAAGTTTTACAGATCTAAAACACAGACGCTGCACAAATCTTACAACATATCTTAACCTTAAGAATAAATTAGAAGTCTGGCTTGTGCTGTAAAGTGAAGAGCTCTTAAGCTCGCTGTCTACAAGTCCCAAGCAAGGCTTTAACAATGACCAAAACAACTGTCAGAGAAGGGAGAGGGTTTGATAAATATGGGATACAAAGAGAAGTCTGTAAAGCTGCCGTCATGTTATCACACTGTCTGGAGGCCTCTCTCGTGGCCGTCTAGCTGCAACTTAATCTTGTGCAGTTCCTCAATCTCGTCGCGGTGACGCTCTGTCTTGTGGCGCACCAGGGAGCGATAGAAGTGAATGGTGAACACCAGAAAAATCACCCCCACTGGGACCATGATGATCGTGGAGGCCAGCGCAGCCTGCCAGCCGCTGCCCTGTGTCACAGGTGGCGTAACCGTCGCTGCGTTCATGGCTGTTGTGGTGCTACAGGTGGTTTGCTTTCTGGAGTCTACGGGCAAGAACTTGATCCAGCACAGGAGCACCACCTCCGCTAAAAACAGCAGGATGCCCAGGGCCGTAGAGAAGCCCCACGCCAGCTCGATGTAGTGGTGCATGCGCTCGTGGGGCGACTCGCTGACGGAGTTGAGGTTGTGGATGTTGCTCACGGCCTCCACGTTGGGCAGGATGCAGGTGCTGATCAGCAGAGCGAAGAGGTGCACTGCCACCAGCACTGTGGTGCACACGCTGAAGGCAATGAGGAGCACGTGAGGGTAAGTGTATTGTACCTCCAGCTCCACCTCCACCATGGCCACCTGTGACATGTATACAGGGACAGCCAGATTACAAACACACCACAAACCTACCTGATAAAACATTCCACAATTAAAAGATAAAAACGCAATTTCAGGTTCTGGTTCAATGTTAGATGACTTCAGTAACTATGGCAACATGTTGTGAATTTGCTTCAGCTCTGAGGTTGTATTAATACACAACGAGTCTTAAGAGTTGCAGAAGGCAATTATTAGAATTAGGACACTTTCCAGTAAATTTCCAGAAACTTTCCAAGAGAAAAACGGAAAGTTTCCATGGAAATGTACAGGAATTACTGCGAATTAACTGGAAATTGGGGGTAAGCCAGCATCATAAATTGTTATGAAATGATGCTAGGTATAGCTTATTTAGCATCTAAGTTATCAGCTCGCTATCTACTGTATGAACACATTTTCATGTGCTATTTGAAAGTTAAACGTTAATACCATACATCAAATATATTTACCCCATAATATCATCAAAACTTACTTCATTTTACATAGTCCACGGGCTGAAATGTGTGGCATAGCATATAGCATAGATATTCAAGTGTACTTGCATGAAATCTGGTTGTCTTAATCAAGATTATGCTTAAAATGTATTTTCCCCAAACTATATTTAAGTTACCTGTTAAGGGCCAACCTTCAATTTTGTAAATTCCCAGTTTATTCCTATAAACTTCCATTTCCCATGGAAAGTTTTCAACTCTAAAAATTCCCAGAATTTTGCAACCCCTTGTCAAGAATTTCTCATTGAAGTTAAGACTACATCCTGGTCTTTTAGGAGGCTTCTTAAGTGGAGGAGAAAGATCCTCCAAGCGCTGAAGGACAGTTCACGAAACGTCACAGATCGTGTAGAGATAATGAATGTGGTCGATCTGATTAGAGATGTGCTCTCACGATGTTGAAAACAGTGCAGCGGTGAATTTGTCGCAAACATCCATTAGTAGATGACAGTGCTTTCACGTATAGACCAGACAGCAATCATAGAAGCTGTTGAAAGCTGCACCATTTCCCCTCATTAATATTATCAGCATGTCATATCAGCATGTGAATAGCCTATGGGGCTATATTTAAAGTATGGCTTACAATTCATTCAGCAGAGATGTTTATTACATAAAAACTGATTCATAATTACACCATGTCTTCATAAAACCTGTTTATGTCACTTATTACTAAGACAGATGATCACCACTTTTGGACCAATCACATTGTTTAAAACAGTGCGTCAACTGGGACAACCACACATGCTCACTAAGGTATCATTTGCTCTCCCTTGCTAAAAAACAGCTCTGAGAATTTTCTCAGCCTTTGAGAAGGCTAAGCTCTGCACTCCGAGTATCATTAACATCTCTGACTGGCTTATTTTCCACAGCAACAGTGGCTCATGGGTAGAGCCATCTGCCACACAAAACTGAACCACAAAAAGAAGCTGTGGTTGCTCACATTTGAGAAGCTGAAGTCAAAGAACGTTTGGTGTTTTTGCAACATAAATGACTGAAACAACCAGTAACATATGAACATTTCAGATGTTCAAACATTGCCAAGAATCAATATGATGATGTTAATAATGAAGAAATGAAGTCCAGGAGACAAAGGTTGCAGGTTGTTGTTCAGCAGCAAACAGTGAAACTTTGAAACAGAAACTGTAGAAACCACTTCCTGCCCACAACTTCCCACGTCTCCATCAAATCTAGGTTAATCTTCGCTGAAATTAATCAAAACCACAAGCTGCCTGGAAACATGAAAAACAGATGCACTAAAGCATGTTGCACTAAAAGATGAATAGGACTGACCATTGCGAAGCCAGAGAGCAGTGCAGAGGTCCGGCTGGAGGCCTTCAGCTTGGCCCGGCTTAGGTAGAGTTTCCTCCAGGACAGGGCCTGCACTGAGTGATGGTTGGAGCTGACCAGCTCCAGGTAACTGCGTCGCACCCAGTCCCTGTAGTCCATCCCGCCGCCGTCCGCACCCCTCTCTGAGGCCCCTGGGGCAGGGGAGCCCATAGGCACGTTCAGCTCACTGCTCATGGCACCTGGTTGGGTATGAAGGGGGAGAGATGGTCACAACCCTATTTTCTCCACTTCCCTAGGACTACATGAGATGCAATACAAGCTATGCGATTAAACCATAATCACATAAAGCCGTAATAGGACCAAATCAGGCAGTGCTACAATTGGCTGCAGGAGATTAGCTGTGGGGTTGTGCAGCATTATGTGAGTGTGTTTATTTGTACTTAATATAACTGCTGTGAAACAAACGGAAAATAAATTCTTCAAACCAAAGGAAGCTTCTTGGTCAGTGCTTAAAATAATTGTTTTTCTTTTTTGTGTGTGTCCTTTAAACTATAGCTTAAAAACTTAGTAAAGGCAATTCTGAGATTTCTTCCAAAATACATTAAATATGTTGGAAAACAGTTGCTAAAACATTTTAAAAGACTTTGAACGATATATTACTGAAATGTGGAGTTAGTGGTTAAAACAGGTTTTCATCATGACACACTGAGGCCACCCTGAGCATACCCCTGCACCCCTAGCAGAGAGATAGAGATTAAGAGAGAATACTGCTCATTTTTACCCAATTTTGAACCCTAGTAAAAATGTCACCAAGTTCACATGTGAAGTTGCGTCACTTAAAATGACATATATTCCAAATATATTCCATGACGCAGGCTACTGGCAACTTTAAAAGGCCACCATGGTTGAAGCTGAGCAGCTCCAGGTAACTGCGTGGCACCCAGTCCCTGTAGTCCATCCCGCTGCTGTCCGCAGCCCTCTTCTGAGACCCCTGGGGCAGGGGAGCTCCCCTATTTCTCTGCTAAAGCCCCTTTCCGGACATGCGTCTTGTTATGTAAAAGTGGTGGCAATTCACTGTGTGACATTATGAAATAGGCAGCAGAATTCTCTATCTAATAAATAATTGAAAAAAAAAGAAGCAAGAAGCGAGCAAGTGAACAACACCATCAGTAATTCTAAAAATGTTATTTTTTCCCCAAAAGTTATCATTTAACTTTGAAATCCATCCTCCTGCATGAGCCAGAGGAGTTGTAAAGTAACTTGTAAGTGTCCTCCAACCCCCACCCCGCTCTCTGCGCATGTGGAGATGGAGGACTAACAGGAAAGGCCTATTATGAGAAAGATAAATCTTGAATAACGAGTTTTAAAAATAGCGGCGACTATGCTGCCCTTTTCGGTTTCCCTCACAAGATGTCTGTGCCATAAAGATGAGACAGATTAGAAAATACAGATTTTTGTGTCATGACAATTGTAATACAACATGTAAAACGTGTTAGACATCTTATGTGATAACTGACAGAAATAATAAAATGATGATGATGTTTGATGATATTTTAAGAAACACAATGGTCAAATTTCAACAGGAATAGGAGTAAAAGTTACAATATTACTCTCTGCAAATAATACTGCATCCGCATATACATAACCAAAAGTATACGGACACTTACATCCACCTTTTTGTACTTTTGGGGGATTTTTTTGTTTTTAATGCTTTGTGCCCTTTAGCTCCAATGAGGGGGATTTTCCAGCACAGAGTGATATTTTAGGCATCAGCGTGTTTCCAACTGTGGCATCAGTTAGGGGGTAAACACTTCAACATGACAACCCCATGTTATCCATGTCCATAAAGGAAGGGTGTTTTTTTCCACAGTTTGTTGTGGAAGAATTTGACTGGCCCTGACCTAAACCAGACTGAGAGCCAGGATTCAGGATCAGCCAACATCAGTTCCCGACCTCAGTAATGCTTATTTGGTTTGAATGGGAGAAAAAAAAAATCCTGCAGCTAAAAAAAAAAAATAAAGAGAGCAGAAGAGACTGGAGAGGTTTTGACATGATGCGGGGTTTTTTTTTTTTTGCAATTTTGAAAGAGGAAAACAAGGATGGATCGGGTGTCCAAATACTTTTGGCCACATACTAAAGTAGTTCTTGTGCATGTCTCTGCACAGCTCCCCCCCCCCCATCAAGACACTGACTGAGCAAACACAAACCACTGGTTTTCCCAGTTACATTAACCATCAGGCAGCTTGTCAAACAGGAAAAATTACATTTATGATGTCGAAAACTGGAAGCAGTGCTCACAACTTCTGTGTATTTAAACGAGCCCCCTCTCTCTCTCTTAAATATGCATATGCATGCATGGTCAAACTTTATAGAGAACTCGTGTGACCCCCCCTGTTTAAAGTGCAGGGGTACCACTCAGCACATGAGGGCACCTCAAAGCCTCCATGTATATTTAGACCGGTGCCAAGTTAGCAGGATCCGTTTACCGAGTTTAGCCGACAGAAAGCTACTCTAACGTTACTCTAACGTTACTCTAACGTTATTTTAACCTGCGAGCCGAAACAGCTCACATTAGTGTAAAAAAACAAGACAAAAAAACACACAGGTGTGTGAGTTAAATGACATCGTGTGCGGCAACATTCAGTCAACGTCAGACCTCTTTTGCTAGCCGACAATTAGTTAGCTCACCAACTAAATCATCGTCTCTCCGCTCAGGTGTTAGTTTGTAGACGTCGTTTCTGTCCTTACCTGTATGCCCAAGCGCCTTCTTCAAGTGTAGATAATCACAAACTCCAAAAAGAGGTCTTCTTCCCTCCACACCGCTCAACACAATAAATGAAACACTGCCCCGACTACCGCCGACTGTTTTGGTTGAACAACTTCCGCTCCTGCAGTTTAACAGCAACACCTCCGTTCAGCTGCGGCCGTCTGTAACGTTACTCCTCTCCGTCATTTTTAACTCACCAAGGTGTTTTTAAAATAAATAAATAAATAAATGAACTCAGGCATTTGTTTTTTTTCTCCTCTTTAGTTTGGAGCTGAGACACACGGGATGATAGATGCGGAAAAAGCGTTATACACTGTTTCCGGTTGGGCGTGTTTTTCTTCAAAATAAAAGCCCACATTACCTTGAGAGAAGTGACGAGCTAAATATGCATGAATCATCACAAGAGTCCAGGCTGGAAACGAGTCACAGCAATAAGAAAAGCCACTTTAAGAGCCTACATTACGCAGGTTGGAGCACAAGATAGATGCCAAAAACACACATAAGAATACATAAGAAAGAATAAGAAAAAGTCATGCTTTGTGTCATTTTGAATTACACAGTAACATATTTATTATATTTTATTTTTCCTCTCAACATTACCTCATTGCTGTTATTGCAACTGTTATTTCAGACATCTACATTTATGTATTTGTTTCACATTGTAGCACTTCAATTTCAACACTTCAGCATTATTTTTTTTCTTCTCCAGCTGGAGGTTAGATGTTGTTGAGGAGAGAACTGAAGAATTTAGCTCTGTTAAATATCATGTCCAAAACATCCTTGGGATATCTTTGGTCATGCTCATGTGCTCATGATGATGACAATGGCAGCACTGTTTAAATTTCTATGAACAGAATTGTGATCCAGAGCTAGTGTGCAAGAGATCACATTACCATGACTTTTGCAAAATGTAATCAAGGAAATGTTCATTCCTCAAATGATTGGACTTCAGATCAGGAACTATGACAGCTGTAGACATATCCTGCATTCACACATCCTGCATCATGCACTCAGCATGTTATGGAAAAGAGAGACAAATGAAAATCAGAACTTAATCTATCCCAGTGCAGACCACAACTCATTTGTATTAGTGTCTTAATCTCAGATTAATTACAACTTTGATGTGCATTTAAACTTGATTAATGGTAAAGACTTCATTTGATAATGAAACAGCACACTATTGTCTCACAGTATTAGAGGGATAGATAAAGGGGCTTATATGGATTTGGGAAGATTATGTGTGCTATTACCAAATAAAGCTGTGAAAATAAGCACTTGTCACCATTAGCCATGCAATGACCAATTGAGTGAATAAGTGGGGGAAATAATGCAGTTACTCATAACCTAATCTGTGAAAGTATGAAGTTAACTGGCTGGTGTGAGGTCAGAAAACAGATATATCTGTTCAAGATAAGGTTGGAAGTATTCCATATTTCTCAAAATGTCAACAAATTTCCTTAAAAGACCAAAACCAACATCACATTAGTCATCTCAATACGTCCTGGCTCCCCTAACTGGTCTATTAGGTTCCTACTGAAGACATAGCTCTTTAAAAATGGCCCTCCAATTTCTCATAAAGAGCCTCTCACTGTAGTTTTTAGCATATCTTAATGTTAAACAGCAGCAAACAGTACTAATCTTTGTTAGTTTTTTTTAATTCATTTTATTTTCAGCTATTTCATGCTCTACTGAGTATATTTATGACAAATGTAGGTCAGCAGGATGGTATATGTTAGGATTTACCCAAAATAAACTCCAGCACCCATGGTTATTATAATTCAGTATAACGTTTCCCAGTGCAACTTACTGACGTGTTCTTAATTTAATTTTTGGACAGCAATTAAAGGAAAGGAACATGCTATAACAAGCTGTAATTGAAGTCTTTTCAGGGATTTCTGGGAAATAAAAATAACAGTACACAGTGTATCATTAACCCTATTCGGAGACATGCATACAAACTATGCCATGGAGAATATAAGGAAAGTGAATATACTGACTTATAGACTGTCAAGTGAGGACAGTCAATAAAACAGGAGTACATAGAGTATTTAAAATGTTTATTGAGTATCATCACAGACTACAAGTGAAATAGCAGTGTGAATTCAGCAGCCAGAAATGGCTGTTAGAGTAGCTCCATGTTTCTGACCTGAAAACCCAGATTCAGAGGATTCATTCATGGTACTGCATTGCATCTGGTACATCAGAAAAAAAAGAAGGACTTAAACTTTTTGTCCCATGTCCTTCCTTTTGAAGGTTTAATGGTTTACAGAGAATCCTTCAAAAGGGAGAGAAGGCACATCTGTTGAGCAAGGTGTTGTCCACCAGGGCACTGTTAAACTTGAATAAAGAAGAATTGCTACTGCATAATAGTTCCAGTACACAGATTTACTCAGATCAGTACATCTGAGCATCTTTCTTTCTAGCTTCACCTACGTGTAAGATTTCCTAGAATTTTGGAAAAATACAAAGTAATATAAAACATATATTTAAAAAAGCTCATAAACAGTATTTGTTACTGTGCAGTAAAAATCTAGTGTTTTTTAAAGCCCTGTCTAAAGGCCTTATTGTGCATTCACACTGCTTAGCAACACATCCACAAATCTTGCAGTCACTTTCTGCAGAGCTGAGTGACAGAGTAAGGCCAATAAAACATATCCATGTCTGAACTTTTCAGTGTGCCAATCAGCAGGTTGGTTTTAGATGGCGCTGATTACAGCTTTATACAACTTTTTAGATCAATGTTACTACGTGGTACGAGAAATGGCCATGACAGTAAGTAATGCGCTCTTGGAGTGGCTACCAAAATGATGCATTCAAAGTTGAAGAGTCAGTGGCAGAAAGGCTAAAACATGGTTTTAAAACTACATTAGGGTAGGCAGTTTTCCGGATCACGGGAGAAAAACAAATACAGTGGGCTACTACCTTTTAGGCATAACCCGCTGCTGCTCAACAGATTGGGGGTTGCTGAGGGTAGTGAAGATAGATAGTTTAGAGGCATCTTGAGGGATGTTTCAGAGGTTTTGGGGTGAAATTGACATAGTCGTAATGTATTCCTGGGGTTGACAACTCTAACACATCACCTATTTACCCCTAAAGAGTGCTTACAGCTTTCTATGTTAAAACATCAAAATGATATGCATGTGCATTGATAAACCAGCAGATAAAATAAAATACATAATTTGGCTTGTTGAAAACTCCACGATCCATCGGCCAAGTTGCTTGCAGGTCAGATGCACAGTTCAAGGAGGATGTTTCATTATGGGCTTTACTTAACGATGACTATCGAGGTGCTGTGGATGGACTCCATGACGGCAGCCAGGCGACTGCACAGGTCGTGTGCCTGGTTGACGTGGACTTTGGGTGGGTCTTTAAGAACTACTGTCTCAGCTGAACCATCCAGGACCCTCGGCAGAAACTCACCCAGCTTCACTTGCAATGAGTCTGAAAACAAGGGACAAGGGTATCAGTGTCAATATTATATTATTAAAAAACATAAAGATATTTTTTAATCTCACAGGATAAGGGTACAACGCACATGTTTACTTTCTGCTAAACATCCTGCATTAGGACACAGTTAAAACAACCTAAGAGTTAATAGAACAATGGCCATGAATCAGGGAGAAGAAAACACACATTCATAAAAAAAAAAGAAAAGGAAAAAAAAGCATACAGTAACATAACAGACAGAGGATTGTAATATAAAATATGTCACTTAGTCAGGGTGATAAAAAATCTAATCTTACCATCCATTTCCTGGCCGAGGCAGCAGCACCAGTGGCTGCGGATGTTCTCCATGGCGTCCCGATCTTCCTGGGATAAAGTGGAGTCCCGGCTCATCAGGTGAAGGCATGGGATGACAGCCTCGTCCATGATGGCAATGCCCTCTTCCACATTGGTCTCCTCACCACTGCAGAACAGCCGTGATGCGCTTTCATTCAGTGCCTGTGTGACAGAGGATGGGGAACATAGTAAAAGTTATTGCCACAAGGTTTCCTCTGTATTTATTGCTACTGTTATTATTATTACTTATTTAGTACCATTGGGATTGCTTTTTATTTACTTATTTACTCACTTCTTTCCATAATAATAATCATATTTTTAATGTTTTCTATTCTAATGATGCTATTTTACACCAATAATTGAACAAATTTTAGGAGCTCACAGAAATTCATTCCACTATGATTGTACCTGTATGATTATATGTGCCCCTTAAATTTAATTAATTTGAAATTGACAAAGCACACTGACAGAACATTAAAAAAATATAATTAGATCAGTTACCCCACATTAAGTGAATACTATTTTTATGCCTCAGGGGTTATTGATAAAAATCTGATACTCTCCATCACCTTAATTATTTTAAGAATAACTTAATAATAATAATTACTGTCACAGAGGTTCTGGAGTATGCCTTTATGTCGCTGCAAGCTAAGAAGTTAAGCCACTGGAGGTCACCAAAAACATGTTTTTCAGTGTGTTCAGATACAGAGTTTGTATTAATGCTGCATAAATTACATACCATGTGATATGTGGTATGAAAACAGTTGTGTAGGTGTTCTGGAAATTTGAGTTTGAGTTTGCTCAGTTCTTATAGAATTGAAGATTTCATCTTTTCCTCAATGCTTTAAGGACATCTCTTTTATGTTGGCTCGCAGACTGGAGTTCATGTTACATGATTTACTGATTTACTACTGTACTTTGTGGTGAGATTGTTTTCTCAACTTCTTGTTTCAAAGTCAGTCAGCCATGAACGTTACATTTTCATACTCTAACTTCATGCAGAGGGACTGAGCTCACTGCTCTTGTGCTTCACCATAATAATAGCACTGTGTCGTTCCACACACTGACAGCAAGAGCTGCCATACTCACAGTGAGGCATTTTCTCCTGTAAACTGCAATAAGAGACTTGTCCATGCCACGTTTCTCTCCGTTCTTCAGCAGGTTGGCGTTGGTTTCATACGCATGAGCCAAGTATGTCAGTGCCTCCCGCATTCTGCAGAACACACACAAAGCAACAGTCATCATGTCGTTCTCTATAAAAAAAACTGAAGTCCCACAGTTAAGAAACGGTAAAAAAAGACGTGGCCTTTTTCTTAGTTGCTATTTTCAGTTTGTGTTAAAAGTTGGGTTGTGTTTTCTCTATGCTGTATGTGCATTATGATTATTGTAACTTTTCTGAAACTTCAAGTTTCAGAAGTAGAAGTGATCTGACACATGCTGGTCAGGTAAAGTGGTGGTGAACGTTGGATACCTACTTCCCATGCTGGTAGTGTTCCAGCCCAGTCAGTAGGTAGACAAACACTGTTCTGAACATCCTGTAGTCATCATGCCACTGCTGTGAGAGAGCACACAGAAGAACCAACAATCACTTCATCTGCTCTTTGCTTCTTTATAGAGGGAAGCTGCAGATCATATTTATGTTTATGACATAAATATGACAGAAACTACTGGCAGAAACTAAATCCAGGTTTTATTTTGTAATAGAGAGAAGGCCCATTTCTACTTTAACTGTCTTTTTTCTTTTTCATTTCAGGGAGATCATTGCATTTCACTCCCTTCTTATAGGATTAGGCTCACATGTTACTGTCAACAAATCTCATGAAAAGACCAAAACAAATACTTCTCAATTTCATTTCATTTGGCTCTCAGCTCCAGGTAAACCGGTTCCTACTGACAATGTGAATTGTTCCTTTTTACAGAACACTGGCTGGTCATTTAGCAAATGTTATTCAGACAGGAGAAAATAGAGCATTTGTTTGAGGCTATTTTTTGCTGTGGATGTGGTGCAGTGGTTAGTATTTACAGCAGTAGAACCGTGTGTGTGGGATCAACTTAAAATAAACTGCAGTGGCCATGTTCACCACAATGAACAAACACGTCTTCCAGTGTTAAATAGAATAATAGATTTTGGAGAGCAATGGAGGTATATGGCACAGGGGATAAACTATATAAGGCTTTGACTACATAGACCATTACTCAAAGCTGATTTTTTATTCAAGTTCAGAAGTCTGGAACAATTGGCAATGACAAAAAAAAAGCTCATTTTCAACTTTTAATTAAAGTCACATCTCTTGTGATTCGGCTCAGACAGTTAGTCCATTTCACTTCTGACTCAAGACATAGTCGCTGTGAATAATCTTGTGGTTACACTGTATATTCAACATCACTAACAAATTATTGATCAATAGCAAATTTATTCCAACGAGAAAATGTTAAACTCCATAACTTAAATGTATTCAGAACATGAGGTATGTGCTGGGTCCAGATTTAGCTGCCATTTGGGCCAGATGTGAATTGAGGTCCAGACTTTGAGAAGCCTTAACGTAGACCATACTTGTTTAAAAGATTAATTCCATGTCGGTCTTTTCATAGAATTTGTCGACAATAAGAAAGACATAAGGGTTACATGCATCCTGCTGGAATTCTAACTACGTAAATCTAAATACACTCGTAGGATCCATGCTTTAACAAACTGAACAGAATCAAAACCTCTTCCATATAGACTGCAAGTAATAATGGGTTTCTATTACTTTGTGGTACTAAATACGATGCTACATAACATTTTACAGCTAGATTCCAGCCAGAATATAAATGTGGTCAGGTTGTACTGTAGTTGGACCACAGATCAGCTACTCTCACAGTTTCTTCACAGGTGCTCTCTGGTGCATAAAACCTTTGGCCCTATAATCATAGGTTGTTTTTTTTTAGTAACAGATGTCTGCCACTTATTTCCTGTCTCTGATGTCTGTTTTTTTCCGTGCTGTTTCAGTTCACTGACATACAACAAGATAGATCTGACGTCTATCTCAACATACATGCTGGAGATTGGTATGCTGCTCCTGAATTTAAATCAATCAAATAAGGCATCAGACACACATTAATTTCCTGTAAAATTATTACAAAAATGGGACAGATTCATTGCCAAAAAGACAAAGAGTATGCCTGAAAATAAGTCATTTGTCCAATAAGGAAGCACGTCTGTTAGACATTACCAAGTACTCATCCATATCCATGTCCTCTGGCTTGATGAGGCGCAGCTTGGATCTGGCCTCTCTCATAATACTGATGGCCCTGCATGTACAGAAAGGTCATATGAATGTATTTACTTACAACAGGATTCAAACAGGAACATTCCCACCATGCTGCAGATCTCTGCTCTGCACACTAGATGGCATCATAGGCATGTTTAATACTGAATAACCCATACTACATGCAGCTCTTCAAACAGTTCATAGAATAAAATGAATAGGAAGAAACACTGTTCCAGCCATGTTTTATCCTAGTTACTCACTTATTTCTGCTTTGTGTACCCACAAAACCTCTAAAACATTGTCTGTTTTCTGACAAATCAATTCATCTCGTCCCCTAATGCTTCTCACAACTTCCAACGTCCAACAGAGGCTTCTCCTTGATCTTGAGGTTTGCGATCAATTTTCTTTTATATTGTCAGCTCCATCTTAGATTGATTGATAACAGCTTATCTGTAGTAACACTTTTATAACATTTGCAAACTCGATCCAATATAATAGACAAATGTCTGAGACTCATCAAGAGGGCCATTTGTCTGCACATCTGCGTATACCTCTCATCGAAGCTCAGGTTGCGGTCAGTAAACTGCTCCAGCAGTGTCCTCTCAATAATGCGTTTGGGTGCTTTGTTCTGGAAGAAGTAGACCAGAGCATGCTGCAGACGACAGTCCTCCTGGGGTGTCGTCTCCTCCTGGGAGAGCTCATACAAGCGCGAATACTCCTCATGGAAGGCCTGAAGGAACAGTGGACTGGTTATTTTAGTTTAAATTGTACTGAAATTTGCCAATATGAACATAGTTGATAAACAGCGCTAGATTAGATTTTATGTCTCAATAGACAAGGTTAAAAAGTTCTTATTAAAAAGTTAAAAAGTTATTGTCTTTGACCTCCTTACATTTTTATGTCTATAGTTATATTTTAGTTTATTTGACAATAGTTTATAAAAAATATATATATTATTAGAAATACATTTTTAACAGGCTTCTCAACCTCCAATAATTAATATGGTATATGTTGCGTGCTGATGAATGAAGGAATTAACTTGCAGCCAGAAGGTCCCTCAAAACTTTTGGATGTTTCTGTGTTTAGGTCCTGATTTTAAAAAATGTGTGAGGAATAGATACGTATTGGGTTGCCCCTAATGAAGGACATACTTTAATGTAACAATATTAATATTTTATGTTGTTAATTATTTTGTGTGACATCGTATTGATGTGAGACACGGCCATACCTTGATGAGGCCAGCCTCAGGGCCTTCCTTATCGAAAACTTGTCTGGCTTTAGCTATGGCTAGAATGACGCCCTGCATAGCTGGAGTCAGCATCATCTAGGAAATGACAAGGTGAAACAAGATTAATGATTATAACACCAACTGGTTAAAAGCAAACAGGTTAAATGAAGAACAGACAAACAAAAATGAATGTATTACTCACATCCCGACAACCAAGAAAGATTGCCTCGCTTTAACATGTAATACAGTTCATACTCAGCAATATTAGTGCTGCAACCAGGGGTTAAAGGGATCTGGAAGGCTAAAATCTAGTGTTACCTGCCGTGGTGGCAGGGGAATGTGACAATTAACCGCATTTATCAATTTTATATAATCTTATGTTTTAAAAGGGGTTTAGAGGGGTTTTAGATTGTTGGACAGACGGGTGTAGAACAGGTTGTGCCACAAACATAACATCACAGTTTAGTTTAAGAATGTGGGCACTAACAAAGTTTAAAGGGCAGCTATGTGGTATTGGCCACTGAGCTACTAACCTCTTCATTGTATCCATCAGCATCAGCTCTCACCATGATCCTGCCCACATTGGGGATCTCCACTTCCGAGACCTCATTCTCAGTCTGTCGCTGTCTAGCTTGAACCACCTGTTGTTCTTCCTCATCCTCCTGCTTTGCTTCCTGCTCAGGAGATTCTCCAGAAGCCTCTGGCTCGCCCTCAGCTTGTGGGCCAGGGCTTGCCACCTGTGTGTCGTCCTTCTCCTCATGGAGGTCAGATGGTGCCTGGTTATTAAACTCTGCTTCAGGACCAGGAGTCTGACAGAGACAGATTTAACAAGATGCATCACTATACCTTCAAACCATTCGCTATCTATATCCGCTTATCCTGTTTAGGCTTTGAGGGTCTTGTTCCTATCCTGGCACAGGACTTAGTGTGCTTATAGTGTGCCTCCATAGATATGCACCTACTTTGACCTACACATCTGTATGTGTTATAAACACCTGTAGAGTGAAGTGAATCTGGAAAACGTCTGTTCAAATACGGTATGTGTTTTCTATCTTAACTCTGATATAAACACAACACCAACCCCCCACTCCAATGCTGAACAAATTGGCTCAGGGAGTGTGTGAAATTCAAAATAGCTACTTGTATCCGGTGAAAGGTTGGTCTTAATATATGCAGTCAGGTGGGTCAGCAGAAAGGCTGCAGCTTTATATATTTGGAAATACACTTTGGGAGTAATTACCTTAACTAAATTACAAATTTTATTTAACACCATCTAATGGAACAGCCTACAAACACTCATATTTCTTAGCTCATAATCAGTCATCAATCAAATTGTGTCAGGGGTGCTGATTTAACTCTATGCTCATTTTTCAGGCTGCGGTTTGTGGTGTCATATTGAACTGCACTGGTGTTTCTGACCACAACAAAAATGATTAGGTGAACATAATATGACATGCTTCTGAACAAATTATTAAATATTAACGATTAAACAAATCAGCTGATAGCAGTAATTACTCCTGACCTTTTACTCTAACTGTACGTTACTCTATGCTCGGCTGACATTAAGCGTGGGTCTCCAACGCTATGCTAAATGGTGAAATGGGATCCTTGACCCAGATGTACACACTTTATTTTTGTGGCCTAGAATTTCTGACCCATATTCTACAGAGGAGGGACAGTGGGGGGGGGGGGGGGGGGGGGGGGCCAGATGTACACACTTTATTTTTGTGGCCTAGAATTTCTGACCCATATTCTACAGAGGAGGGACAGTGGGGGGGGGGGCACAGACATGCCCACCTGACTCTGAAGCTCCTTCTCAGCTGAGGTGGAACTTTGGCTCGGCGCCGGGGTGTCAGTGACTGCTGCACTGTTGGTGCTGTCTGGCTGGCAGCCAGTCTGTGATGGTGGTGGCGCTAACTCTGATTCTTCTGGGGTCAAAAAAGAAAGGGGAGAAGGTACATATGACTGTAATGAAAAGTACTGATGGGTACTTACCATTACTAGCAGGACATAAAATAGCTACCTCTAAGCAATAATACAGTCATAACATAAGGTTTCTAACAATCATATAAAACTAGCCAGACCTCTGCCTTATTAACCTATCAAAGGCCTGAAGAAATTCAAGTGTTGCCTTGACATAGATAGATAGGAGGCATTTTCCTGGTATTTTCCTGACCTTGAAATTCACTTTAACAGTCTGTGTGGTGACCAGCACAGAGTGCAGGTACATTCAAGTCAGCAAATTGTTGGTATTTTTATATTTGAATACAAACCTTGCAGGATTAACAAGAAAGAGAAGCCATTTGCTATCCAGGCCAAAATGCACACAAATGCTACTAATCCCTTTTTGATTACCTCACAGCTTATTTTGGAAATTTCCATTTTAAACCATAAACATTTCCCCAAAAAACAGTACTGTATATTTAGATTTGAAGTAGAAATGAAAAAGGCCAATGATTCCCAATCCCCTGGACTATTTTCTCCAAAAGGTCTTAGGGTTATGTTAAAATCTATGCTAGATTTTTTGTGCCTATACAAATTATTGGGAAGGATGATCATACAACTATCTAAAAATGAACCCAATGGTTGTTAAGACTTAACATAACACAACCATAAAATCCTGGCCTCATTCCCTCTTCTCCAGTCACCACTACCGACCTTCAGGTTTTTGTCTGGGTTCGGGCTCTGGATCCTTCTCTGCTTCTGGGTCTGGTTGTGGCTCTGAAGATGCTCCCTGCTCCTCCAGCTCTTCAGTGGATGGTCCTGACTGGGGTGCTGGTTTAACTGGTGTTTGCTCTACATTGTCTGGACTGGGGTTTGGGGGCTCTGCAGAGGTTGTAGACTCTCCCTGTGGGGTTGCAGTCTGGCAGAACTGCTCCTCCCATTCACTGAGCTCCTGCTGGAACCAGCGGTTATCTTCATGGACGTAGCGCCTGAGGACAGACGGTAGGGAGTCCATGCCATGCAGTGCCTGGCCTGTCTCATCATCTGTGTCATCTGGGTGGATGTGGGATAGTGTCAGTTAATAGACTTACACAATAAAACCCACTTCATGTGTAAATATTGGCCATTAAAGGGGGACTGTACTTTTACTGTCCTAATTTTCTTTTCTAATCAGAACACATAAATATTGATTCATATAGCTGAAAAGACATACCTGTAATAAGGTGGGGTAGCCTGTCATCAATGTACATCAGGCAGTAGGCACTGGCGTTGGTCATGCCCCCAAAAGAGTCTCGTTCCAGCTCCTCCCACGACGACTCAGTGATGCTTATATCATTGTACTTCATCCAGCGCTGGTTGGCATGGTCGTAGATGTAGGCCCAGTAATGACCTGCTGATGCCTGGCCTTCATGGACAAGCACTGCATGGAGTCTGTAGGGTACCTAAATAAGAGTAGAGTAGGAAACAGCATTGAATCCCCATTGTATAAAATACTAAAGCCCTACAAAACAGTGATTTGATTGCTGTTAGGGTGAATTAGGTGAGTGTATGTCTTACCTGGCAGAGACTGTTATCTGAGTACATGCCCTCAAGCATCTGAGTGAGCTTGTCAATGCTGGCCTTTAGCTCTGGTACACACACAGAAACGCACATAAACAAAAAAAAAACAGCTGTTCTTAAAAAGCAATCTTATTAAATCTGAATCTAACTCTGTTAGTGTATACACTGTATTATGAGCATTTGCAATGGAATACCATTTATGTCATTCTCGACTTCAGTCCTCCAACGCTGTAGGCAGGTCTTAACAAAGTGCAGCTCTTCTTCAGTGATGCTGTGGGGAGCTGGGTGTGGTGGGCATTCAATGGGGAGTCTGCACTGGGTGAAGGGCTTGTATATGGGGGTACGCTGGCAACTGGAAACACTGGAAACCAGGCCCTCCGAGGAATCTGCGTCTCCAGGTTCACTGAGGGAAACAAAGACAGCATGAAGAGGTTGGAAGTCTGTGTATTAATTAGTCTTTGGTCAGGGGCCACAGTCTTGTACAGGTCTTTGGTTCTGTGTGTACTCAACCTGCTGTCTTTGGAAATGGCTTCACTGAGGCTTGTAGGAGTCGGTGAAGATGAAGTTGGTCTCAAATCTTCAGCTGGGGAAACATTTGAAGGCTTGGTGGTAGCGAACTCCAGCACAAACTGGAGCATGTCAGCCAGAGGATACTTGGTAGGTCCTGAGCCATAGTTTCTGTAGCTGTGAATAAAGACAGGACACCATTAGTACAATAACTGCTCTCTATTTAAAGTTTTAAAGTCATATCTCAGCTTCAACGGGTAACTTACCACTCAAGTTTACGTTGAAGAGCTGCAAGTTGCTCCTTGAGTTTTTTCACTTCTCCTCTCCTCTCATGGGTGTGTTCTATGTTTTTGTGAAGATATCTGTTCACAGAAAAATCCAGCAATACCCAAAATTGATCAGTACATGTATTTAGGATCCTGGTGAACACTGCTGCAGTTCTGTGTCCTTTAAAGTCATCCCCATGCCTACTGTAGAAGCCTCTTCTTCCATGTTGGAACAAGTGAAAGTGAATGAACTAGCACCTCTATGTTTGTGATATCTGTACAAAGCTCACCTGTCCATATAAATGATTTGTGGAAACTCCAGTTTCTTGTGTATCTTTTCAGGACGGCCGAGCTGGGTGTTGAATTCAAATCTAGACAGCTCAAAAGTCAAGACGGGCGGTAACCTTTTGAACCATCTCTGTAAAGAGAAAATGTGACAGTCTTAGCAAAGCAACAAAAATACCAAAACACTGAAAATACCATATACATAGAAATTATATTTCTGATTAGCCACTTGAAGATGGTTCACCTCGCGGCCAGATGTGACGCTGTGATCTGAATGTAGTGACTCAATCTCCTTCTCAACCATAGCACCTTCTAGGCATTCATCCAGGTTGTTGAAGCCATTGACTTGCAGGGGGTACTGGCCAAACTGCTCGATATTGCACAAAGTCTTACCTAAGAAGAGTTACATAGATGTTGTTATGGAATTTTCTATCCTTAGGTAACACGTGTGGGCCTTGAGGTCCTTGACACTATTAGTTGTTTGGCTTTGACTGGGTGCCACCATATCTCAACACTGTGGTGGCCAGGGTTGAAGAGACCTGTTGCTGCCTTCCTAGACATAATAGATAACTTGCTATTGACGTTCCAATCTGCGTAAACAGACATCTGTGTCTCCAGACTAGAATATGTTGACAATAACACCTCCAAGGGTAAAGACATTCTCTTTGACTAATTATATTCGTATAGTATTTGTGCGTTATCTTTGGGTTTAAAGTCTATCCACCAGCACGTGTTTGGCAGAATGTGAGACCGACTCAGGCATTTCGGATGTACTTTGAGAGTGTTTCAAGCGTCAATAAATAATACAGCATAAGGCATCAGAGGCTCCTGAACTTTCTTCCTTCTTGACCTCACCATTGACTTTTGACTTCAGCAATTTCTCCACAACAGATGTGAGTGATTGAGAACAGAATTCATACTGACTATCATCATGACAGAAAGTCATACAAAACTCATACAATACCCTCATGTCTTCTTTCTGTCACAAAGGTACCATAGAAAAGCTGGACCATGGGATTTTGTTGTTTGTCTTCTGCGTTACTGAAATTAAAACATGACATTTACAGTATTTGTTTGCAGATGTTATGTGTTGTATGTATTGTCTAAATTAGAATAAAAAAAAACAAAACAAAAAAATCTCATTAGATCAACATACTGTATAACTTACTTTCCATTGGCGGCCAGCTGAAATGCATCCTCTAGCCAGTCAAGCAGTTTGTGGGAAAACTCACTGACATCCTAAAATAAATGTCAGAGAATGTAAAATCAAACAACATATATTGGTTAATAAGTTAGAATCAAAGAATCAAAGCAGTAATTAAAACCCAAAATCTTAATGAAAGGACAACTTTTCTAAATGTATGAACCTTAACCTCAGTGGATGGAGTTTGCTCATTTGTCAGGGATATAGCTTAGGTGTACGACCAGTCATCACATGACCACAGTTCCATACTTAGGTCACCTGAGCTACAGTATCTCAAGCCAACTGAGTAAACTCCATCGATGAAGGCCCTATAATGTGCATAAATGTTGTTTAGACGAAATCAATGGCAAACCCTCTTCACACCCCATCAATGTGCCCTCTGGAAAGGCAGTTAAGAGGTAGAGTCTCCCGTTACAAGATGCAGTCTGGGGGTAGGTGGGTTTACAAACGACACATGTTTTGGTTCATGCTCAATCTCACACTCTTTATTTTTCAACCCAAAACACAAATAAAAGCCTCAGTACCTCGTTAGAAAACAAGCGAGACAGATAATAAAGCGAGAGTGAAAAGAGAAAAGGGAATGCAAAAAAGCAAAACTAAAAGGTAATCACTTTACTTAATAATATAATATACACAGTGACAAGTTATAAAGATCAAGCATATTTGTCCTGAGGGACTCTAAACAGTGTAGTGTTGCCCCCCTCATAGATGGTAATAATTGAATAAATTTATTGTTCTCTGGATATCTTGGTTCTATTAAAGTGAACATTAGAAGCAAGAGCAATTTGTTTTCATGCACACTAGTGCTTCTGAGAACAAGCCAGTCTTATGAACGGGCGTCCTCTATACTTAAGGTGCGCCTTATGTTACCATTTTTAAAGATTTTTCATGAGACAAAGAAAATGGTGTACCTGTTGGGCCTCACTGGTCCTGAAGGCATCTCGCAGTAACTCCACTGCAGCTGAAGGATCCACAAACCTGCGAGTGGAGCCCACCATCAGGGCAAACAGACAGCGTAGCTCCTGCATGAAAGCTATGTTCCTCTTGTCCTGTCAATACAAGCTCAGAGTCAACTTCAGCCCCTTTACACTCTCACACAGTGGCCATATAAACAAAAGAAAAACCAAAAGCTTGTGTGCAACGAGTGATGCTGAACTCTTTCCTTTAAATGTATGATTATTAATATACAAACAACGCTCTGCATGGTGCGAGAGAATACTCAAATGTGCTGGTGACAGTAGTTTACTCACAGAATGGCTCTTACACTTCTCCAGTATTCGCTCAGACAGATGGTAGTTGAGAACCAGCCTCTTGAACACAGGCAGGTGGAACAGTGACTGCAACAGGACAGTGAAACAAGGACCATTAATGCATTAATGCATCCTTCCAGTCAAGGTCAGGCATGCTAGATTACCAGCTGGCAGATCATGATTACAGTGGTCATGAATTGTAGTGGTGGTATAACATAAAAGTCATATGCAAAATAAAGTACATGCTTCAGGGTTTTGACTTCAATAAAACATGCACTTTGTGGTCCCGCCTATAAGATCCAGAGATTCTTACGATGCTCCTAATCTTCTGGGGGTAGGTATGAAGCACTCATTAATTATTATCATTAATCAGCAATTATTCTTACAAATGTCTGTGGATGCTTTCTGTAACTACTTTAGCATAGTAAACATAGTAATTAAAAGTAGTATTAATTAATTAATTTAGAATTTTAGACAAAGTGCAGCTTTAAACACTACAGTGTATACTTCAACATTCAGCTATGGTGGTTGCCACTTCATTAAAGTCATCTCAGTGACTTACTAATTTATATAAATAGGATATAATTCAAAATTAAAATATTATTCCAATGAATAAATTCAACATTTCCATGACCTTCAGGGATATAATATAGGATGTAAGAATCTCAAGAACATTAGAAAAAATGATGCACATAATATTCAAAAGCACAAACAGCACCACTTTGTTATAAGATACTTGTTCTTCTCATAATAAACTTGATAAAAGTGATAAACGCATTAATACATAGTCAGATACTCTTATGTGTCATGTGTGGTGGTGAGTGGAGCTTCTGAGCACTTATGAATATCTTGATATATATTTCCATTTGAGTGGGAAATTCAATTACGGCTTATCTGAGTTTTACTGTAATTCATACCACAAAGGATAATAGAGAGAATATGAGCTGACAACTGAATCATGTGGTCACTCAGCCTCAATCTGATAGCATAATTACTTTTTTTCGGGGAGACTGCTTTATCAAGAGTCGGGCTCTTGTTGAACCTACAAAAATCGGTTTAATTCTAACAAACAGCATCAACACCAGCAAAAAACACAAACAAAAGGGTATCATTTGAACACCATTTGTATTCAGACAACACTGCCTCATTTTCCCATTTCTATTCCCACATAATAACCCCTGTCCTTTGGGGGGTTGACTTCTAAATCAATGTAGAAGCATATCTGAGTTCAACAAGAGACAAACAATCACCGTCTCCTCTCTGTCTATTTCAGGCTCCGACTAGGAAGTCTACTGCTCGCTCCATCATCACATCACTCACTATTTAATTATCCGCACGGCCTATGCATCTGAATGAAGTCTCCTGTTTCTACAGAGCCACCTGATAGGCCTGAATAAATTCACTCTGAAATGGACTTGTAATAGAATTAGCATTTCAGAGAAAAACTGTATGTTCTCATCCAACAGAAATATGCCCTCACCTGATTATCTAATAACTCTATTATGGTACAGAGTTGATTAAGAGGTGAGATTGAAGGGAGGTCTCTATATATGCTGTATGTATCTGCAATCAGTTTAAAAACATGTTGGACTTGAAGATCAAATAAAAAAATATATATATAAAAGATAAAAATAAAACACATGTGCACCAGTTTTTTTTAACATTATAGAGACTGGTGAAATTCAAAACAACATTTGCTGACTGCACATGAGGTGCGACACGTTTGACAGACTAAAGTTAGAAGTCTTGAAAAGGAAACTCAGAGTCTATAAACATTTGTTAAGCCAAGAGAGAGAGAGCTATTTTAAGATTTATCTGCAAAGGATGTTAGACCAGGTTGACATTTAGAGGGAGCTTAGTACACCTAACAGACTATATGTTAGGCTTGCACTGTGCAGCTGTATTATCAATTTTGTGCTTTAAATTTTAATACTTATTATTACTCAACCATCACACGTTCACTGATGCCTATCCCACATTTACAGAACACAGCTACTATTAAGTACAGAGGTAAGACAAAACAAAAGAAAAGCAGGTAAACATGTGGTACTGGAGTTGTATGTGTCACAACTTAGTACACTGGATAGAAATAATATATAACTATAAATATAAACCTAACAAATTAAACATAAAAACACTTTCATATGCTACAAGTTTCCACAGACAGCATGCCAGATCCTAACAGAACACAAACAGACCTCTGGCCAGGTTAGGAGGTTGAGCCATATAACTTTGGATGCAAAAAGTATTTTTAAAACAATATTATATAATATTTTGCTTTTACAGTAGCTTCCACAATGTATTATGCATTTGTGTAGGGTGTAAGGATTTGAAGGCAAAAAATGTAAATATTCATTTTAGTATGTATTCATTTTCTACATCAACAACTTTAGTATTACAGTACTATAATCAAGTACAAGTCGCAAATTAAAAATGATAGTCATCAATAAAGATGATATCTAAGTAGATTTCTGAACACAAAGTAGTGTCTACAGAACATGTTTGATAGCATTGTACCTGAAGTATGTGGGTACTGTTTGACCAACAGTGATTGAGAAATAGCACCCATGTTGTGGAGCAAAAATGCCACCCGACTTTGATTGTTGCAGTTTAATTATTTCTCTGGACAGATCCTCATCAATTTGATGTAACCAATCATCCTCCTCATTCTCACCTGGATGACAGCACTGAACCAGCAGGTGTTTCCAACATTGCGAATGCCCACTGGCCAGTCGTCCTGACGGATCCAGTCTCCAGGGCTGCACATCTCACTCTGGGCTTCAGATCTCTTCCTTTTCATTCTTGCTGCATTTTCCTCTGCACTGGCCTCCAGAGCCCTGCAGTACACCAAGTTACCCTTTTGAAAGCATTGACTTGACAACGCTATTAAACACAGGTTAGTTAGTGCTCCCGTCTTGTGTGAAGGCTGAAAAAAACCCAAGACAGAAGCATGGCTCATAATGAAACGTTAAAATGCGAATGTCATGATCATGATTATCATGGACACCATCCTAATTTAGCGTGCTATTGTGAGTGTTATCTTTGCTGACTGTCTTGGCTGTGTAATTGGTCATAACCTTGGTTATAATCTAGGTGGTTTGAGAGCCAGAGAAAAAGAAAGCAGTGTCCACACCCACTGTTTCTATTTTCCATCTTTCCTCCATAAAAGTCAGCTCTAAATTAAAAAACCCAATCACAGTCACCTGTAACAATGAAGCATTGTATAAAAAGCAGGTTATCTTGTACCTGTTAAATTCTCTCTCCTCTTCCTGGGCATTATGGGACTCCTGCAGGCTGAGTTCTATAGCGGTCTGCAATTCATCCTTAGGAAGTCCTGAAGAAACAGACAACAATGTGTAAATCAAGATCCCACAATTCTTTCATGTTCATTTCATGTTTAATGTCTATAGTTCTTTATACAATAGATAAAATATATAGATACAATATAAAATAGTCTCTATGTTGTTGACTTTATTGTCCTTATTCTGGAGAACCAACACACGGAAGTGCTCCGTTGTAACATTTTTACACATAAAATTTGACCCTCAGATATCAAAATCCGACAATACAGACAGCTGTCTGTCTTAATGCGAGGAGATACCGTCCAAAATGCACCATTACACATATTTGTACAGTTACGGTGACCTATGGTGGGTGTAAAATGCTCTGAGAAAGCAAAACGCCCTATCAAGAGCCAGTGTTTAGTTTGTCTGTTCCATATAGAAACATGACTCCATGGACATCTATAGAATTCTAAGATAACAAAAACGTAACTATATAATAATTAATAATACAATAATTCTTATTTTCAGGTGATTATACACTATTGAAAACATAATCACACACGTTATATTCCATTTCTGCCATATTCTACCACTGGACCTATAAGATGTGCCCTTAGTTCCTACATAGTAATTACATGTAAATCTTCTGTTTCTAGTGGTCTAATTTGTTCATAACGATAATACTTATATTACTAACAGACTAATATTCCAGAGTGAATGCGGTAATTACTTATTGATCTGTAATATCCGTTGTCAGCCTTGTGTTAACTTGCTGTTCTATGTGATTAGATTTTGAACATGAAAATTACTTGACACTGGAGTGAATGCAGTCAGAATTTTGTGCATGTTTGTTTTGTATCGAGCGTACTTTTCTGGCCCTCCCAGGCCTCTCCAGAGGTCCCTGATTCCTGGGGTTCTCCAGAATCCTGGACCTCTGCAGTCTGGGTTGTCAGTAGTCCAACAGCATGTCCAATGTCGCCCTGACTGGCCTTAAAGAGAGGGGACAAGGAAAAGACAAGGGCAGATATTCTGGATGTTATTAGTCTGCAGAAGATTCAGTGTTTTAATACACCACAAGAATAAAATACAGTTTAGTAATTAAGAAAAGTGGCCTTCTGTGTTCAAAACCAGTACACCAACATTTCTAATTTTGTATGGGACTATGGATAATGTCTGCATCACAGTCAGCCAGACTGTTTATTAAACTCTTTGTCAATTAGCACTTTTATGAGGTTCCTATTAACTTAAGCTCCTAGGGATTTTTCCATTTGCACTTGTGCTCCAAAACATAAGCAGTAGGCTAGGCTGTGGTGGAAATGTGGCACTCTGTGGGTGCTTTTAATGCAATCAAAGGGTGTTCCTTAAACATTAATTAAACTTTAAGAACAGACAAATGAATTACAATTCGAGAACAGAACAGAAAAGAACAGCAATTTGGCATGATGTTTTGAACAGACATTCACGTTCTCCACAGGATAAATTGTAATTCTTTCAACATGTTTATGCTTATAATGTGACAAATGCTATAGATGTAGGTCACCAAGAACCTTTTCCTCTGACACCATCCTCTGGCTAATGTTGACATTTAATATACCACATGCTTAGGCTCAAAAAGCAATTTTAAACAGGAACTTGGTCATTTGGTTTTCTTTAAAATGAACATTACCTCACAGAGCTCCAAGCATGGCTGTAGGTTTCTATGTTTCTATGTTTTTAACTCAACTTTCTCCCTGTCCTGTAAACATGTTCCCATTATCAAGGTGGGGTAGAGGATGGACTGGCACGCACTGTGGCAAAATAACCGCACACTACACACAAGGGAAACATCATCTATTGCCTTGTTACACATTGGTCAGAAAAGATGATGATGGTTTCTTATGTCTTACGTTCAAGGCACTGTAGAGAATCTGCGGGTCCTGGATGCCCGTGATCTCCTTCAGCTGGTTGATCAGCATTTCGCTCTGCTGAGGGAAAGGATTGGAAAAAATGGAAAAGTAGTCACACAGGGTTTAACAGGATTAAATGACCAAACTAGCCTATGTAACCCATGTTTAACTCTTGTAGTAATTAGCAGATATTGCACTTTTTGCCCATAAAAGGCCCACTTGCAGTCCAAACTGGAGCCCATGTGGCACCAGAGGATAATAGCTGAAGTTGGCCTCACTCTTAGCCAGTGACCTTAATAGACACATGACTTATACATGGAGCTGAAGGACAAATGTCCAAATGCCAATCTGCCATGCCTATATTGAGGACCACATGTTGGTGGAGTGAAGACAATGGCTTAATAAAACCAAGCCAAACTCAGCATCAAAGGTTTGACATTTGAAGGATGTCCCCCCCCCCAAAAAAAATTGTCATTTTTACACTAGATTTTTGTACCAAATGGTTAAACAATGGTTAAACCGAATGTGTTATTTACTGAGGTTTGGAAGTCCTGGTAACTGGTTATGAGTGGACAGAATCAGACTAGCTGTTTCCCCTCCTTTCCACTCTTTCTGCTAAGCTTAGCTATCTGGCTGCTCGTGGTAGCTTCTCCACAAATAAGCGTATTTCCCAAACTGTCTAACCATTCCTTCGATTCAACTTATTGACGATTTGAAGAAAAAAATTTTTATCAACAAATTATTTGAGAAGTGTATCCTTGTTGTAGATGACATGTTGAATATACCATTTTAGGCTACTGTTTCCTATTGAGTAATTTAGTGGGGGCTGGGTGCAACCAGTGGTGTGCCATCTCACCAAACATGACAACAACATCCGTTTATCCGCATTTAGACAGGTAAACACAAACCCTCAAACGCCGTCATATGTTTTGAGCTCATAGACACAGACATGAAGAAAGAAATAACATGCTGAGTGAGAAGCACTATATTAAGCCTGCTGCCCCAACAGCAGGTGGACATGTCATGGTATCTCTCTCTCACATACACACACACACACACACACAGGAAGCCAAGAGCAGGCTGACCAGACTTATATGGAGTCCGGGGGCTATCTGAGACCCTCTTGGTTAGCCTCTATTTTGGGCTGCTGACATGGATAGCACAGGCTTCTGTTTATCATTCCACTCACCATGCCACCAGACCTGAGTGACAAAGGCACTGGGTGTCTCTCTCTCTCTCTCTCTCTCTCTCTCTCTTTCTCTCTATCTCTCTCACACACACCTCCTATTTCAATACCAGACAGAAAAAAAACAGGCGAACATTATGAATTTTATGACAGTTTCTACAGTATGACAACATTAGAAGCTCATGCACTGTCTGCTGAAATACCTGTTGATAAAACATCCAAAGCCAAACACTGATGAGAAATGCCAATGTTGAACTAAAAAAAAACAACTTCCAAATGAATCAAATAGCCTGTTAATGTAGGCTATTGAATGAACTATGGCAGGCTTACAGAGACTAGCAACTGAGAACATAAAAACAAGTTCATTTATTAAGCATTTGCTTCATATTAACTGGATATGTTACTTCTTTTTCAGATCAAATGCGGGATACTAATATGTATATTAGGAGCCTGAAACTATCTAAGCTTTTCTTTGCTCATCCACCACATCCGACTTGAAACAAGTAATTCATTTATTGTAATAAGAGCGGTTTGGTGTTTTTTGTGTTTGCGGAATTCAAAAGTTATTTCTAGACATTATGAAACATTATTATTATTATTATATTATTATTATTATTATTATTTGCCCCGCTTTTACATAAAATTACGTCAAAAAGTAACTTTAAATTTGCGTGTTTGGGGTTAGTGAGAGGGGTTAGTGGCATTCCGATGCAAACATGTCACTTAAGTTAAGTTAATAGAGCTTCCATCATCCTTTGCGCTCACCGAGTTCGTTGAGTTTTCTCCATTTTCAGTCTGTTCACCTCTCATTGCAGACAAAACAAACAAAAAACAACCCCGGTTTTCTTGCTGTTTTCCACAAATGTTCACTGCCCTGACTCCAGAGTCAAACCGACGTCCATCTGTCAAGCGCCGAGAGCCAACAGCCAGCTGCGCGCGCTCACCTGTCAGGGCCCGCGCGTGCACCAGAGGGCTCGCTAACATTAAGGTGTTGATATTCAAGGCAGAAGCAGAAATCAAAATGATCCATGATAAACCGAGGAAACTTATCAATCAATGTATCAAAATAGATTAATCAATAAAAGAGAACAATTATTTAATCAATTAATTCAAATCAGAAAATTGTGATATGATAAAAAAGTAAATTGATAAAATACTCATATTTGATGTCATAGATATTGTACTACATCTGCAGTTACTTTCACACAGTAATGTAAAAAAACTGAAGTATTAAACATTAAATGATACATTTACTCAGTTCCTTCTGTCATTTCAGCCTCCAAACACTTAAAATTAACTGGGCAATGTGTTATTTTCATTTTTACAATAAGAATGTACATCAATTCGAAAGTCCTGGGGTCCTTTAAAATTTTAGCTTTATTGCCATTCACATATCATACAACCCTTTAAGTTCCCCATTTAGTATTTTCTCAAATTAAAACATTTAGAAAACTTTTTTTTTTCCATTCTGCACAACTGTCTGTTGTACCAACTTAATTTGAAAACTTGACTTGATATAAAATTGACTTGATTTGATTAGTGATACCAACCTCTACGACTGACTTTGGACTTGATTTGATTAGTGATACCAACCTCTACGACTGACTTTGGCTTCATTTTAACACTAACAACTAATATTATATAAAACAGGCAGCAAAACAGGCACCTATGAGATACTTTATAAGAAGGAAAACTTAGTTAACTGGAAGTTCTTGACATAATGGCTTTGTTTCTTGTTTTCCACTGGTTTAAAAGCACCTTTATATTACATACACGGTCAAGTGTTCATGCCCCTCTGTAATGAAGCAACACACTGACACTCAACAAACCTACAGGGAGTTTCCTCTCTAGTGTGTTTCACTGTTGTATGTATCACCTTACCCGGGGAGTGGAAAATCAATACCATTGCAACCAAAATGTCTGCACAACCCTATTCATTGTTCTTCCCCTACACCAAGTACAACTACTCCTGAACTTATTTGCTAAAACTGTGGAGATTTTTGTGTTAACAGAGCAGACATTTGGATGTGGACACTTGGATAATACTTGTAATCTGGAAGGTTGATTTTTAGCTTGATGTCTCTCATTTGGCTGACACTGTTGTTCACAGGTAAGATGCTTCTTTCTTGACTAAAGAGATGACTAGAAACGTTCATTTCCTAATAGTGTGAAGTATTTATGTGTGGGTTAAAAATTGCCAGCGGGAGTTTTGTTCCAAACATTTCTGCCTTGTGAAATGTTCCATTAAAATGGACCTAGAGATATTTCAAACAACATTGTTCGCTCTTTGGAGCGTGACGGTTCAGACTCATTGCTTTTATGTCTATTTTACATACATTATCAGCAAGCAATCTTTTATGGATTCAGTTTTAATAGTGTGGTGTTTTTTGTTTGTTTTTTAGTCATATTTCATGCACTTTTAATAATGAATACATTGGTAGGGAATTGAGCTCTCCTGGTCTCTGGTTATCATAAAGCACCACAATCAGTGTGAGCAAATCACTTTCATATTATGTGTAAAAGGTCTAGAATTGGAAAGCCATTAAAAATGTTTCGCCTTATTCACAATCCTGAAGTGTCCTTGAAGTCTTTCAGCGTAAAAATGGAATCAATACAGCCCACATTTACCAGCACTATGCACTGTATGGCATTGTATTGAGCATCATTTAGAGTTGGACTGAGCGGATTAGAGGTTCTGATGTATGCTGAGTGACATCTACTGCACCCCACTCACCCACTACATCTCCAATTTTCCACTATATCTGTATTGTGTTGCCTTTACATACCCATTAGACATAGTGCATATGCCATATTAGATGTGGCAGCTTCATTATATTTTCACCAAAGCACAATTATATGCACAATTTAAACATGATTTCAAATGAAACAGTAACGGTATTACATTTATCACATAGGGTCCCTTTGCACGTCTAACCCCAACGTTACACAAAAATATAGAACCCTCCTGTGGGACAGGTGGGAAATACAGTGTCACCAAACAAATCTGCATTATTATATAAACTTATTTCCACATGATTAACCTTCAGGCCCTCTGATGGTCTGCGTGGCCCATTTTTTCCAGTTTGTAATCCAGCTTTGCCTTTTAGCTCATCTGGCTGAATGTTTGCCAGAGAAGCCAAAGAGGTCAGCTCTGAACCAGCTGACCAGGACCCTCCTCAGGAAATATGACTGCGGAGTCCGACCTGTTCACAACTGGACCAGTCTCACCACCGTCTACATAGACCTCATATTACAGTCTGTCCTTGACGTGGTATGTAAACTTTGAAAGCCCTCTGTTATGATCACACTGCTGCTAAAATTCAGGTTTTTCACTTTTGTGATTTTACATGAATGTAAAAGTAAAAGTCAAAGCAAGCTTAGCTGTACACAAAGACCAGACATGTAAAACATGTATGTGAACACTTTATGACAAGATACATTTTGATTACATTGAGATCTTTGTTTATGTCATGGTTTTGTTAGTATGCTGTCATGAAAGTTGCCCTGTAACACTATGAGCTCATCAAGGCAAGTTCCTGACAACTTTGGTTTTAATGGCAATGAGGTTAGGTCAATTCAAGTCACTTAATATAAATTAAAAGTTAAAAGACATTAAAAGACATTCTCCTTCTCACAGGATGGAAACACCCAGAGCATAACTATAAGTATTTGGTACAGGCAGGTAGGTGGCCTATCATTTCACTCAGTTTTCTTTTTGTTTAAAGCTGGTAAAGAAAAACACAAATTATATAAAATCCACATCTTTATAATTAAATCTGCTCCAGTCATCTGCCTCCTCAGTGACTTCTTAGATAATTCACACTGTCAGATTTAACACATTATGCAAAACAGTGGGTATTCATTTTAAAGGTTCTTTACATGTTGTCTTCACAATGCTTCACTTTGTATGTGAACTGATTGGGATACACTTCATTATCAATAACAGGCAGTTAAATTTAATTTTGTAAAAAAAAAAAAAGTTAAAGATTTTTTTTTTTATTTAAATATATAAATTATACTACTATAGAATTATAAGACATACAGACAATATGACTACAATACATTATCATACTGTATACTTGCCTCTGTTTTCAGATCTGGACAGATGAGTTCTTGGTTTGGGACCCAGAGGAGTTTGATGGAATCAAAGAGATCTCACTGTCATCTGATGCCATCTGGATACCTGATGTTATCGTCAGTGAAACGTAAGAAATTACTGAAATTTCCCATTCTTGTTCTGTGTTTTTTCCTAACTTTCAGGTACCTCCATTGATTTTGATACTCTATTAAAATCTGTTACTTGCAAAGACCATGGCCCAGGCTGAACCCAAAGTACTGAGACCTTACAATAAAGTAGCTATGAGATTCATTTAAAAACGTCTTACTTTGGTGCCATCTCCCAGTGAAAAAAGACATCAGGCCTTTCTCAACAGAGAGTACACAAAGTCTTCTTGGGTGGTCAATTTTGATTTGATGTCAGAGAAACCTCTTTTTTTTTTCAATTGTCAGTGAGAACCATTTGACTCTGAGACCAAAGCTTATCTTGTGAAAGTAATTTTTTATTTTATATTCATAGTTCTACAGAGATAAACACCTTACACACATTACACATTACAAAGGTGCTGCTGACTGTTCTCCCAGGATGACCGTGGATGCTTACTGGACAGTCATTGGTAGATGCCTACTAGCTGGAGCTATTTTGATCTGCTAGTGGGCTCCTCACATCTCTGAAAACATTGAAGCAAATTCTCATATTACTTGATTGTTCACTGTGAATCGATTCTCTGCAAGATGATAATTGACATACCCATCTATGATAAGTAACTGGAACCCTGGGCTGTCTGTAGGATTGGGAAAAGTAATCTCCATGGTTTATAAATGAAATTGTCTTATCCATATCCTCTACTTTGCTTCTGTCCTAAGCATTTGTGATTGGTGTTGCAACTTGATAACTGAAGCCTAAATTTGAATTCCATGTAGACCACTTGTTCTAAGCATTTCTGGACAACACTGGGCCACCAAAGGGCCACTACCGTTATGTAAGCAGGTCATATCTACTAAATGTGAGCCCAACCAGTCTCATATTCTGCCCTGTTGTCTATGTCTTACCTTTCCTGCTCTTTTCTTCATGTGTTCCCAGTGTGGACGAGGGGAAGTCCACTCCAATCCCATATGTGTACGTCAACTCGTCTGGCTCAGTGAAAAACTACCGTCCCATGCAGGTGGTGGTTGCCTGCAGCCTGGAGATGTACGCTTTTCCATTTGATAAGCAGAACTGCAGCCTTACCTTCCGCAGCTGGCTTCACTCAGGTCAGTTTCCTGCCTGTGATGTTAAGATGCTCTGTAAGCTCAGTAAATTCAGGTTGACCCTTTGTATTTGCTGGATTACATTTTCAAACCTGCGGGTGTAACTGCTTATTCTTAGGACCTCCCAAACCTGATAGGAGAGTGAAGTTTGCTCAGTTTTACAATCAATAGGCACCAGGAGCATCCCAGTGACACTTCCTTATGTACTTCAGTGCACTCTATAAAGGAAGGCTGTGATGGTGTACTGTATCACATGTGACAGCTGTGAGGAACGCTACATTAGTGAAACAACAAGGACAAAACCAGTCACAGCATTTACTATGAAGGGGTCAGAAGTCATCGACTGGGAGTCAGTGGATGGCTGCAGAAAAATCAAGGAGTCCATTAACATCTGACATCAGAGACCATCGCTGAACATACACAGGGGTTACAACTATGGAGGCAAATAACTATTTCCATTATCTGGTAATGTGTCAATTACCTGCCTGATTAACTGGCTAATTAATTGGTATGGAGGTGACTTCTTCAAATTATTTATTGTTTCCAAAAGCAACAAAATGCAAAAATTGCTGCAAAATCTAGGAGCTGTTACATTGAAATACTAAAATACTAAACATTACTAGGTAATGTTGATTATTTTTGCTTAAGAAATCAAATAAATAAATGTGCAATCAGTTATTAAAATAACCGATGATTATTTTATGTTGATCGACTAATCATCCCAGCTCTAGTAGCAATATGTAACCACCATGTGGACCATCTCTATGGTAACTGAGCAAACGTCTTGCATTAATAGTGTAAGACATGGTTGAAAGCTTAGAATAAGCTAGTAAATGAACCTTGACTTGAGAGTATTTTGTCCCATATTACCATAAGCTCACAATTCAGCTGTGTCTTTTGCTGTTTGATAAATAAACCATCAGGGAGGAGTGATAAAATAGAAATAAATAAAACTGAAATAGCTGGATGAAATCCATGTAAACACACAGCCTCTTCATGTGATGAACATGATTAAAATAAAATGTAGACTTTAACTGCTTTACTTTATTGTTTTTCCACCTGCAGTCTTTTTTTAATCCTTCATTATCTCTCCCTCTGCAGTGAAGGAAATAGACCTGGCTCTGTGGAGGAGCGCCGAGGCCATTGCTAATGATAAGAGGGAGTTCATGAATGATGGAGAATGGGAACTGTTGTCTATTCCCTCCCGCTACTGGCAAATCCACCAAGACAACACTGACTATGCCCACATCCAGTTCAATGTATGTGTCTAATTGTCTCAACCATTTACCACATTTCACTTATATCATTTTTATATAATGGTGTCTAACGGTGTAATGTTGTGGATGTGTAACAGCTATGTAACAAGTGAGCCAGTAACTGCACTGTGATGGCTGTGATTGCTTATCGATGGTGAGCTCTAAACTGTAGCCCTCTGTGGGTTAGTCCCCCTCCCTCACACACACACACGCTGTGCGGTAGAATTGTAAAGTGCAAAGCAATTGGCCGCGACCTTCATGGATCGGGCTAGTGAACTAATGCCAAATCATGAGACTGAGGCTGTTTCTGGCAAGTAAAGAGACAGATAGAGAGGGAGGCTGATAGACAGGGGAGGGTGAGCAACCATAATGAGACTGTCTCAGTGGCTGCCTGATCAATGGACTTCTTGTTAGTGGTGAGGAAAATGGCCCCATAGCCCATTGCAGGTGGAGAGCAGGGAGGGCTGCTATTTATTCAGCTCAAAGAGCGAAGGCTTTCTCGTAATGGAGCATTTCATGGCTCACTGGGATATTGTTACACTGTGGTAGTTTTTCTGTTAAAAGGTAAAACTGTCATACGAAAAGAGTTTCGGATGAAAAAATGATTTTGTTCGTTACCACCTCTGAGAAAATATTGTTTTTTACAAAACATGACAAAAATCCATATAAAGCATATGAGTTTACTTAGAATTACAGTGACATTTGTAAGAATGCTAGCGCAGGTCTAGTAACACACACTTGCTCAACAGGAGGTCATGTGGTTCACTCAGTTTGAATGTAAAATAGCTGTATTAAGCAGTCTTGACATTAAATGAGAGCTTGAGGGGGAATATCGTGGATAAGGTAGACACTGTGACAATGTATAAATATGCTGTGCTGGAAATATAAAACGGGAGATGTAGTGTTTTGAATACTAACACATGAATGGCTGTTTGATATGAACAGAATCATGAAGAGTACTCTCATATTCTCTCAAGTGCTGTAGACATTTATCTTTATGAACGGATATGAATGCAGAATCTGTAGGCAAGGGACCAAGATTTTGGCAGTGGAAGGGTAGTGATTTCTGTTTGTAGTCCGAGTAATATGGAACAATCATGTTTGAGCAGGCTTTGGTTGCAACAGTCCAAAAGAGATGGAACGCATTAACCGAAATGCAATCCCTCTTGGAATATTTTTGATTTACTTTGCATGCACAATGCCAGCTACATGAAACATCTATTCCATTCTCCATAAAATTATCCTTATCTGGGCTGGAGATGATCCCAACTGCCATTGGACGAAAGCTGGAGTCCATCCTGGACTGGTTGCCAGTCCATTAAAGGACACATAGAAACAAACAGCCATCTATTCTCACATTGACACCTATGCAGAATTTAGAGTCACCAATGAACATGCATGTCTTTGCACTGTGGGAGGAGTATACAGGGAGTATCCTGGCAAAACAATAGGGTTGATAGTGCCTCAGGATGTGATTTTTTTCCATCAGATCTCAGCTCTCTGCCCTCTTATTTCATTCAGGTGTTGATCCGCCGGCGCCCCCTGCTGTATGTGGTGGGTCTCCTCATCCCCAGCATCTTCCTCATGCTGGTAGATGTGATTAGCTTCTACCTGCCTCTGAACAGCGGCACACGCATTGCCTTTAAGATCAGCATTCTGCTGGGCTACACTGTCTTCAGAGTCAACATGACGGATGAGCTGCCTTCTACCGCAGTCAGTACTCCACTCATAGGTGGGATTTTTGTTCATCATTTAGATCATTTCAGTATATTTGTTGTTTTTACCATTGCATAGATGTTGCTTGAGTTTTGACTCAGCTATGTCCTCCTTCAGTTTTGTTGTATTTTGATTTGTTTGTTTTGCACATGTACAAAATTAAAACCCACTTTGTCCTGTTGTTCTTGCAATCAGAAGGCCACTGTTTTCACATAACAAATTCTAAAATAAAAAGTTAGGAACAATTCGGACCGCAGCACATCATCCTCTCTGTGTGAAGACATCTGCAGAGAGATAAAACTATGGTGGACAATGACCCAAAGATTAGGAACAGGATTATTTGTGCTATGAACAACTCATGTTAACAATATCGGCAATTACTATTAGTCCAATTATTGTATTATCTTATCTAGCTATTGTGCAAACAGCCAGTGCTGGAAACTTCGTGCTGTTTCCTCCATCTCCATCCAGGTGTGTTCTTCGCGGTTTGCATGGCCCTCCTGATGCTTAGCCTGATCAAGTCCATACTGGTGGTAAAGCTGCTTCACCACAGTGAGAAGGAAGTCAGGCAAATGTCAGTGTCTGCCTGCCTGCTGGACAAGTATGGCTCAGCTGGTCACGACTTCACTGAGAGCGCTTTAACCTCCACCAAAACCCTTGACTACATCAACCCATCCGGTGGTAAGCTGCAGCTCAGGGACAGATTTTCCAAAAGTCCTGCTGACAGGCAATACCCCAAGTGTGTTCTTGCTTTATGCTCACAAAATTGGGTTGCAAAAAATAGACTCCCTGGAGTCAAGGGTGTCTGTTTGGAGAGTTTTAACACTTTCATTTAAAGAAAGTTTCAAATTTTGATGTCATGGTGTTGTTGGCTACACAAGACTATGCAAGGAAAACATGAATACATTTTGACTTTCTTTTTTGAAGTATAACTTCAAACCTTTAATATCAAGGCCAAATTGATGGAAGATCAAACTGCATGAATCTATATTAATTGCTCACATTTTAAACCAGATTCCTTGATCTTCTCATAGATTATGAGCTTGAGGCCTCATTGGAGGAGGATCTGCTGTCCCTGAATGAGATCCAGGATACTCCATCTGGGCTGGAGTGGCTTCTCCAGGAGATGGCTTCCCTCCGCCTGGCCTTATCCCAGGAGGACACAGAGTCTTCGGCTCAGGCTGAATGGCTGGCCCTCTGCTCAAGGCTCGACTGCTTCCTGTTCCGCTTTTACCTGTTTGTTCTGGTCTTGTATACTAGTACTCTGCTGCTGCTCTGGGCCAGCTGGAGCTTCGCCTGACCACATAATCAGAGATATGCTTTTTTTAAATACTGTAACTGAGGGTTTAATTATATTTACAGTGATTTGGGATGAATAAGTTAAATCAGTTGAGAAATGATGCAAAGGGAAGAAAGCAGAATGCATATTGTAGACAGAACAATGTATATTTAATAATATATGTATGTACTATATTTCAAAAAGTGGTCATATTTTAATCCACAGAAGTCAAAATTAAAATGAAATAGAATAGAGGACATTATATATTGTGTACCAATGATGTTAAGCAATGCTTTTAAATGTTATTATTACAACTGACTCCTAATTCTTTGTAGTTCTTTTCTGTTTTTATCAATCATGATAACCTTGCTCTAATCAAAGAAATTAATTAATGGGCACATTACAGGATGTTTACATGCTGTCATCAATTCTGAACCTAGAACTATCCTTAAAAAAATTCTGCTTGGATAACCACCACTTTTTGCGCCACCACTGTATAACAACAATATAGTTTGATCTGTCTGTAATATTTTCCAGAACGTGAAGATTTACTCAGAGATATTGTATAATAAAGCAGTTCTCTAGAGAAAATCCTCATTGCCGGTATGACATTATGATATTGTATTCATACTTTAATCTCCATCCCACAGCCACAAAATAGATCAATAAAACCCATTCAGAGCTCAGCTGCTCTGTCTCTATTCCCTATTGGCTTCCTAATAGTCATGATATGAATATCAAAAGTGCGTCATAGGAAACTTGCCAGTGGAAAAATCCACATTAATGCAATTTTCACAGTATCTGCAAACCTCTTCTTCTAGTGGATCTGGTTACATGGTGTTATGCAGCAAAGCTGAAGATAAATGTTTTGCCAGTGCTTTGATACAGCCTGTATGCGATGAGGAATGGCAGTACTGTATGTTCAGTCAAAGCTTTGTGTGATTATTGAATGCCATCTTGAGATGATTGTATGCGTTCTTTAGGAATAAAAGAAAAGCCTTTAAGCTGTTCTGTGACAATAATACACAACAGAAGAGAAAATAAAAGCTTCATGGAGTCAAACCAATCATAACCTGCCTATTATTATTTCTGAAGTACACAGAGACATAACAAATCAGTCCACTGCTACACTTTAATTTATTGGGACTTTAAGATTCAAACACAGGAGAGTATCAAATTGTTTTTAAACCCCAAGCCCATATTCACATATCAGAAACAGAAGCTCCCTTCAAGAGGTGTTCAATTAATATACTATAATCTCGAAACCATATATTTTAAAATTTATTTAATCTTCTAATCACTGAGAATTACACGGTCCTACAAAAGTATGTCCAGCACATACTTCTAGCTTAAGAGTATTTCTCAGCTCATAAAACAAACAAACAAACAAACAAACAAACAAACAAACAAACAAACAAACCTTAACCTTAACCACATCAAACACTTTTGGGATGAACTGGAAACCAGGTCTTATCGCTCAACATTTGTGGCCGACCTCTCTTAAACTTAGTTGGCTGAATGGAAAATCCCCACAACCAGGTCCAAAATCTTGTAGAAAGCCACCCAAGGGTAACAAGTAAAAGTTGTTATAGCAGCATATTAATGGCCATAGTTTTGGAAAAACAAATGTCACATATATCTGGAATGTTGAGTTGTCTACACACTTTTTGTATATAATCATGCTTTGCAAACATGGGAAGTCTTTTATTCAAATTTGTCATGTTTGGAAAATTAAATTCGATTAAACAGCAGCCTTGAGCTTCTTCATGTGATAAAATGCTGTTGAATGCTGAAACCTGTCAGTAAGTGAGTTTACAGTCTTGCCTTACAATCTCTTTAATTGTTCTAAATCACTATAATGTACTGGCCTGGTGTTGGTGTATTACTTAATTAAACTCTGATAAACTCTGACATGATATACGATCCAGTCAGCAGCTTTTATTTCTTCAGTCTTTCAGCTCCATTTATCTCTGCTTGTTCAATAAAGCTGCTGCTTTATTGAACAAGGAGGAGTGGCGTCACAGCAGATGGATACACCCTTATGAACTGAGTGACACTAACAAGGTTTTGATAGTGGATGGGGGTGAAGTCATGGATATAGTAGATGGATATGGAGGATATGGGTGTCATGCATGCCGAGGCCTTTCATCAGAACGGCAGGCAGTCTTCCACAGCAGGAGAAGAAAACACAGGTGAACTGACACCATGAAACTCTCATCAGCCTGGACAGCTTTTATTTTGCTACTTATTCAAGGAGCATCAAGGGCCTGCACAGGTATGCCAGCCTCTGTTTTACCCTCAGTTGTATGCCTTCAAATATTTTACTGTCAAGCTAATATATGACAAATTCCCAGACGAGAATGCTGAAGTATTTTAAATTATATTTTTCTGGTCTACTATTTTGATTCAAAATTTATTAGACAGAATTGTCTATTAACAGTAAGATTGAGAAAAATTATCTAGAAATTGTATTTTAAAATTACAAAAACAAAGCTTTAAATATTGTTACTCTATACATCTTTCCAACATATATGCTGATTTCTTTCTTTTTATTTAAATGTGTATACTTTTATAAATCCTGACATTTGACAAAAAATGTAAAATTCAGAACAAATAGTTTTAAACACATAAATGTACATACAAAAGTTAAGTGAAAGTTAGTGACTTTCAATATTTATATTTCACTGTGGGGAATATATTATTAAAATTTATTTTAATATGCTGTGGTAAGTCTTTTCTTAAAGTAACATTGCTAACGATAAAGTAATCAAAATGAATTATAACTTTGATTTGTTTTTATATCTTTCACTTTTTAAAAAACTCTGTTTCAACTTGAACAGATTTTTTTTTGTTTTTTTGTAATTGCTTTAACCACTATTGACATATGGGTGCATTTCAATCAGTCAGATCTTGTTCAAATAAAATTGTTTCAATGGAGATAACATTTATAAAACATCTGTACTCTAAATTAAATTCTGCTGAATTTAATCAACACACATTTAAATGCTGATGAGACAAATACTGTATTTTTGACTTCTTCGTGGCAATGCACATAACACATGAATACTTTGTACATTTTCAGTGAAGAAACTGGGCAGCAGCACAGGAAGATTTGCCAATGCCACATTAGTGCGGCTATCTGAGTTTCTGAGCGCGGGTTATAAGAAGGGAGTGAGACCAGTGAAAGACTGGAGGACATCCACTATAGTGGCCATAGACCTCATGGTTTACTCCATCCTCAACGTGGTGAGTTATGAAGCAAAAGAATGTCACTGTGGCACTATGTCACACTAACCTGCTAAGAGTGAACTGATATGCAGTATTTTTATCACCTACAGTGCATGTCATAACTTCTTTAAATATTGTTTATATATCTTCTGCATAATTAAGGTTTTCATTAAAACATGATTTCCAATGTCGATATTGACATGAAAATTAGATCAGACAGTGGTATTACCTAAATAAAACTACACAGATAAATAAAACCAAATATTCCCCCAAAAATAGTTATGAGAAAAGTGGAATGACACAAGAAATTAGTATTATGCACTGAAATTGAGAGATAAGCTTCTTCATGCAGGAAGCTGTCATTGCTGATAAAGGCCAAGTATTATATCAAAGAGTCCAGGTTGGGTTTTGTCTTTAAATCTTAAAGTTTCAGGGTGGTGAATCTTCAGCTCTTACCACAAGTATTCTTTTGGGTTTAATTAGTAAACCCAAAAGGATACTTGTGTCATGTTAATAGCTGCATTGGAAATATGTTGAATATGTATTTAATTTCTAACATTTGAAATTAACCTTAAATTAATACAGCAGAATGGATGGATTAACGTGCTACGGTCCCTGTGGCAAAAAATTAGCTGCTACTATTGTAGAGAATGTCCTCCTTTGCTGGAATACTACCTGGCCCCAGTGGTAATTTGATTAAACACATTCATTTAGAAATATGCAAACACACAGACCTAGAGACAGTTGACCCTCTTCAGGGACAGGAATTCAAGATAAGTAAATGAAGCAACCACATAAATCACTTTAAGTTCTATATTACATTTTCAATGAAAAAGGTCCATTGTGTTTGATTTACGGATAAACAATTCATGTCATTTAAATCATTATTATGCAGTATTACACGAATGACAATTGACTGACATATTACAGTATAAAGAATAGAAAAATGTTTTCTCTGAATGTCTTCTTGTATTCCACAACAGGATGAGAAGAACCAGGTTTTGACAACATATGTGTGGTACCGACAGGTGAGAGAAAGACAAATCATAATATTTTACACACTATTCATTACGGGAGTGATTCAGAAAATAGCTATTTTGATTTACTGCATTATTAACCAAATAAACCAACTTGCAAACAAATTTGTAATTGAAGTTAGTACAATTTGTTTTGAGTGGTAGTCATGTATTTTGTTCCTCTTCATGTCTCTATATCTTCGTTACTAAGACACTAACGCCACATGTGTTTGCACACAAAAATAGATGTTTATTGTTATTTTCACGTGGAGGCTTTACACATTTAGCTTTTTCCATTCTTGAATATTTTAGGCGTGGACAGATGAATTCCTGGTGTGGGACCCAGAAGACTTTGATGAAGTCAAACAAGTTTCTATACCTACTGCTAATGTGTGGGTGCCCGACATCCTCATCAATGAGTTGTAAGAACGGCTGCTGTTGGTAGCAATGTTTATGCTACTTCTATTATTCTACCAGGGCTGGCTCCAGACTGTCATTGAAACACATTGTTGTTGTCACTTATGTTTCTAACCTGCAGTGTAGATGTGGGGAAGTCTCCAGATATCCCTTACGTCTATGTGACATATGATGGCCTGGTGCGCAACTACAAGCCCATCCAGGTGGTCACAGCCTGCACTCTCAACATCTACAACTTCCCATTTGATGTCCAGAAGTGCAGTCTCACCTTCCAGAGTTGGCTACATACCGGTAAGACATCTTCAACCTTCACACTCAATTTCTGGCTGAAATCTAGAAACTCAGGGACATCACAAAAAATAAGCAAGATGGGGCAGGAAAGACGGTCAAATTATCTTAACAACTCAAATTATCTGATGTTATGCTTTTTTAAATTACTGCCATTAGAAAATAACATCCTCCTGTCTCTTCAGCTGTTCTTATAAAGACTTCAGTCGAACAACTTTTCTGTTTTGTGCATCCATGAACTCTCTCCTGTTGTGACATGTGCTGAGAGAGCTCAGTAGAGGGTTAAAGGTAACTTGTTGCTTTGGCTGCTTTTCACGCTGCTCCCATCATCACGTTCGATCTGCAGTTGATGACATTAACATCACCCTGATGCGAAGCCCTGAGGAGCTCAGGGAGGACAAGAGGGTCTTCATGAACCAAGGAGAGTGGGAGCTGCTTCATATACTGTCCAAATACAGTAACTTCAGCGTGGACAATGATGACCATTATGCTGAGATGAAGTTCCATGTAAGTATTTTAACTTAAGATTGTAAGATTTCAAGCTACACGTGTAGTATAAATGTGAGATGATGCGTTGACCTGACCTCAAGACCAGTCAGACTGCTGTTATTTCAGACATTTATTATCTCCTTTCTCTTTTTTGACTAAAGCTGTCTTCCATTTAATAAGAATGCAACAATCATAGACAGACCCAGCCTTAAAAATTAGATCCAGACCAATATATCTGTCTATTATCTACCGCAGACATGATGACACCTCGTAGCTCTAGTACGTGATTACATATGCACTCACTTTTCCCCAGTATATAATGCAGAGAAATGGACAGAATTGATAAAACAAATTAAGATTATAGTAAATGATAATAGAAAATCATTTTTTACTTTCAATTTAGTCCGATAAATAACATTTCGTCTTCCTGATTGAACTATGTAGATGTAACTTTATTTAGAACTAAATTACTTAAATATCATTAAGTATTAAGTATCTTTCATTATCAGTATTAATACACGTCTTTGCTGTTTATACCTAACTTTATTTGAAAATTATGTTTGATGCTGGGCTACAAATTTTTTGTTTACATTTTGAAGGTATAGTGTGTAAAATTTTGGCTGATCGATCGAGAATATGGCGGAAATTAAATATAATATTCATGAATGTGTTTTTATTACTTGGTTTATTGGTTGGTATTTGGTTAATTATGGCTTATGTATAGAGAAAATTAAAAAAAAATCTAGAAAAGGCATGTCCTAACTTGGGATTGTAGATAAGAAAAGGCTTGTTCTAAGGCAAGAAAAAGACATTGAATCTCATTTTCAGGTGATTATACACTAACTTTTTCTGATTCTTTTCAATGCTATCCTGCTGACCTTTATTTAGTTAAAATTCAACTTGGATCCTTTTTTTCATTGCTAATGATAGGGGAATGATAAATCATGATAAAAATAGCGGGGTAGGGGGTGTGAACTTTCCGCTTGTGAAGTAGGGCATGCCAGAAAAAGTTTGAGAACCAATGCATTAGAGTATAATCACCTGAAAATGAGAATCAATGACTTTTCATTACCTTAGAACAAGGCCCTTTTATCTACAACCCCAAATCCAAAGAAGTTGGGACGCAGTGTCAAACATAAATAAAACCAGAATGCAATGGTTTGCAAATCCTTTGCAACCTATATTTGATTAAATATGGTGCAAAGACATGATATTTAACATTCAAACTGATAAACTTTATTGCTTTTTGTAAATATACAAGTATGAATTTTATTCACTCTGTCTATATTTCATCCCTATTTTTTTTGGAATCAGGATTGTACATAGTGAGTCCGCCAGGTTGAACTGCCTAGCCCAGAATGGACAAATCAAACACTGCTATATAGCAGGCCTATTAGAAGAGGAAGGTGAGGTAACGGATATACAGTCTGGAACATCACCTCTAGATGCCAACAAATCCTACAGACTGGATCCTTAACAGATATTTTGAAAACATTTTGTGCTGTACCTACTGGCTGAGGGGTTTAAAGCTCTAGTCATGGACCGCAGGTTCCCTGGTTCAAATGTGGCTACCGTCTCTCTGCTGTTAACTCTGTAATAAAATCACGAAATACCTTCAAGTAGCAGCCTACTAAAAAGGAAAGGTTCATTGAGTAACTACATTAAACAGAGCTGAAGACAAGATTAGCCTTTATAACATAACATCTGGAAAGTAACACCTGTGCTCACTGATCATATCTGGCAACCTGCTTAAAAATGCTGTTTTTACAATTCTGTAAACCAAGGAGAAACAACGTGTTAATTAGCAGCTGAATTTCCTCAAAACCTCCTTTTCCCAGGTGGTGATCCGGCGGCGGCCATTGTTTTACACCGTGAACCTGCTGCTGCCCAGTATCTTCTTGATGGTGATGGACGTTGTGGGTTTCTATCTGCCACCAGACAGTGGAGAGAGGGTTTCCTTCAAGATCACTTTACTGCTGGGCTACTCTGTCTTCCTCATCATCGTATCTGACACTCTGCCTGCCACCGCCATAGGAACCCCGCTGATAGGTGACACTGCAGTTTGTATAAATAGATGTGTCAATAATAAAACAAGAAAAAAACGTGTCTGGAAGTCAAGCATGCGAGGAGACATTGGTGAGGACATAAGTTTAGAGGGTGGACTCAATACTTAAGGACCAATTTCGGGAATTTGGATAGTTAGCAACAATCCCAGCATGTTTTTGGTGGAAGGCAGGGAAATATTCTCGACTGATTGTTGGAGGAACTCCAAGATGAAATTAAAGTATTATCCTACTGCCTTTACAGAATACCCTCAAGAAGATCATCATCAAACACCTTGTCTCTTACCTGTTCTGTAGGTGTTTACTTCGTGGTTTGCATGGCTCTCCTGGTGATCAGCCTAACAGAAACCGTGCTGATTGTGCGTCTGGTGCACAAGCAGGACCTACAGACCCCTGTGCCCCACTGGGTGAAGTACTTGGTGTTGGAGAGAGCTCCGGTCCTCTTCTGCATTCACAAGAAGCACCGCCTTTGCTCCAGACTATCCTCTCAGGCTTCTGACCTGGAACACTACAATTATGGGACTGGTAAGGTTGTTTTTTTATTCTTGTGCCATAATGAAGGAGGATGAGTTTTTAGGTCTTTAAATCAAACCAAATGAGACAGCAGCTAAATTTAATACCCTTGATAGGTTTTCCCATTTGTGGCTGAAAATGCTTCTGTAAGAAAATCAGCTGCTGGAATGAAAAGACTGGTGCATCTTCAGAGACTAATGTAGCCTTGCTTTGATGGAATTGTGTAAATAAAAACATAACCTTGGTGGCATTATATATTTTCTTCCTTCACTGTTTGAAAATAGTAGTATGTTATATATATGTACTTTGTAGGAGACAGGAATGGGTGGGTGGAGAATTAATTACCAGTAGTAGGTCATTAAAATCAAAAGGGTTTATCCCCTTGGGATCATGAATGGGTTTTACATCTAATATCACATCTAATGTTGAATGAGTGGACATTCTATGACGTTACAAAGCAAAATACAGAAAAAAAGTTATCTTCTATCCCATCTTGCAGCCCAGTGCACCCTCCACCACACTTGTGAGATAGGCCGAAGGATCAGCCAACACGACAGAGAAGGCGGGCTGCTTGGACTGGGCCTGCCCCCCTCCAGGGACCCCACACCGCCTGTCATGGACAACATCCTGCAGGAAGTGACAGCGATACGCCACTTCCTGGAGAAGAGAGACAGGTGCCGGGAAGTTGCCAAGGAGTGGCTGCAGGTCGGCTACGTGCTGGATGTGCTGCTCTTTCGAGTTTACTTAGTGGCCATAGTGGCCTACAGCATCACACTGGGCACGCTGTGGTCAGTGTGGCAAGTGGCCTGAGTTTCACTCCTGTGCTGCTGTGGACACAAGCTCAGTGGGTAGAGCATAGAATTGAAAAGGCCTGTTATTGGCTCTATGCCCTGTGTAGCTCAGTCGATACAGGTAGGCACTCACATAGTAATGGAACAGGGAAAGACTTCCTGTACTTGGGGCCTACGTACAAAGGTTAAGTAACAGAGTTTGCCACTGTATCCCTCCAAACATTATTATCATCATGACCATTTTAGAATAATGAGGAAGTTTTATGATGTAAGAAGAATCTGAGATGCTTTTCACGGCCAGCTTAAGGGCTAGGCAGAAATTGACAAACTAATAAATGCAATAACTGTTCATCTTTATGAAGGATTAAAAAGGATGACAGTAGTGGTAACCCAACTAACAAAGATAGAATGGAGGTTTAATATTGCAGACCCATCTCCCCATAAGTATTAATATACAATACTTTTCAAATAAAGTACAAATACCTTACTTTTATTTACCTAAATGATAAAATATATTAATATCGCCAACATAATTTGTGCCTTAAAAGGATAAAACTTGAAGGTATTTATCTTCAAACATTGATGATACAGTGAAGAATGCAAAAAGGATTTTTGTTAACTTTCAAGTTTTAATATTGCTGTGTATATCTTCTATATAAATATGTAAAACAATTATTTATGGATTCATAAATATGAAATGAATAATTATATGGCAACAGCTACATAAGATTAATTGTTTTGCACTATATGATTATTAAGGCAAACATTTGACTGCATGTTCTCTTGTTTTGAATGTGGGATCTCTTAAATTGTTGATGAGATGCATATTATTTGTTTATTTATATGTAATGGTAGATTGTAAGCCTTTAAGTGAGATGGTCAAATACATGTCATGTCAACATAATATTTAACTTCCATGTGTCTCCTTACAATATAACTGTCTGTCTAAAAACTATTATAATGTAGAACACGTATCAGCAATTTTCTGTATACTGGCAGTATGTTGTAAAGTTTTTGTAAATTATAATTTTTGTAATTAAAAGTTAAATGTAAAAGTTAAAAGTTAAATGTAAAAATGTTTCATCCATTTAAGCAGTAAATAATGTCCATACATGTTCAGTGAAATAAAGCATTTACCATCTTTGCCTTACTTTTTATGGGCTGTAAATGTAGAAATGAAAAAGTAAAGGAATCACAATATGAATGAATGAAACAATGTTTCAAATGAGCCAATAAATAATCTGAACTATGTTATTAAAACTCATGTGATTATTCTGAAATGTTATTTCATTATTCTTATGTTTACAATGAGTAAACAAGGAAGCGTCGGAAACAGACAAATTGAACAGGAAATTTAATTCTGGAATTAAAATTATAACCACAAAATAAAAGCTCTGATGAAATTCTAACTCCAAAAGATTCTTTGTAATATTCATGTTTTAGTATTCATTTATTAGTATTTATTTCTAACTTATTCATTTATATGTTGTCTACATGTATTATTTCAATGGTTTATTTAATAAAGACTTAAAACATGGACTTCTCTCACTCCAAGTGTTTAAAATGGCCACAGGGCAATAAAATCATTTGGGTGTATAATTTCTCTACAAAAGATGCATAATCACTCACCTGAAACTGTAACCATAACGCATGGCTGAGTCCATAAAATATTACAGTATGCGAATAGTGCTCTGGACCTTGTCTGCAAAATAAATCCAGAGTGTGTATTTCATGAACCAAACTGGATTAAAGGATTACATGCTCCACTGGCTGATAAATATCTCCAACATTTTAGGCTAGAAACATCCTCTGACTAACTAAATTATGTAAAAAAATTACTTTTCATGACATCGTTTTATATGATGAAACATTTGGAGACAGTGAATTATAACTTTTATATGTTTGTAATAAGAATAAGATATTGATTTGATTCGAATAAGATGATTTGTGATTAATCTTGTTTTACACAACTGTAAATTACATCAAATGCGTTTCTTTTCTTTTGATACGTGATATGCGTCAATACACTGTGACATTGTACTATTTTTTTTTCTTCCTGTGGCTTAAGGTGTTTAAATGTCAATATATCACATTAATGTACGGTTACTGAAAATGTTCATGCGTTCTGAGTTAACTGCAGTTCACCACAGCAGCCAGAGGATGGCACCATGCACAACAGCATCAGTTTCCCTTAGCAGCAGTTTCCTCATGCGGCCACTGGAGCAGTGCCAGAGAACATTAAGATGAGTATCAATAAGTCTTTATTTCTATCAGTTTAGCAAATTAATTACACAATGTGAAAGAGATAAAGGACACTACTTTTTTTTAAATGGAAAAATTTCTTGAAGAATTTTTTTTGCTGCATGGAATTAAGACAAATGAATAAGAAAACATGGTGAGCAGTTTTTGGTAAAAATTCTCAGTAATCCCCTAATAATGCCCCTAAAGCTCATTTGTATTAAATCTGCTGAATATTTTCCCCCCATTATTCTACTGATTGTTTTCCAGAACTCAAAGAGATACCATCACTATATTTTATGTCTAACCAACAGGCCAAAGCTCAAAATATTCAATCAAAATTAAAATTCATTAGTTAGTATCAGTGAAGCTGGAAGGATGACTTTTTTTTTTTGCATGCAGTTTTGTGCGCAAAAATCTGAATTTGTAAAGTAACTAGTAAGTAACGCTGTCAGCTAAATGTTGTGAAGTATAAACTACAATATTTCCCTCTGAATCATAGTGGAGTAGATAGAGTAGAATGAGTATTATGAATGAACAAGTACCTCGAATGTGTACTTAAGCACAGTACTTGAGTAAATGCACTTCAATACTTTACAGTCCACCACTTGTACCGATGGATAAAGATGGAACATTCGTGCAGGATTAGGATTCAGAGAAATGTTGCTTTTACAAAACTGGCCTTCAGGGGACATCAAAGTATTTATTCATTCTATTTTCTGTGACAATAATATGTATACATTATATTGTATGTAATATAAGTATACAGGATGTGAACATGTACCTCTGATGTTGAGGGCAAACACGTTTTTACGTCCAGCCACCGCCCTGATTAGACTTCATATTTGATTGATGGTCTGGTTTAATAAAGTTTAATAAAGTCATTAGAACTTAATTTAAGCCTTCATATTAAAAACAGCAAACTTCAGGATCGTCACTTTAGCAGTGAAGACTGGCCACCTAAAGAATTCAGCAAAATCGATATGTGGGTCAAAGATCAGTTCTGCAACACAAAGAAAAGTCCTTCACTGTTCATATTACCATCCTGACAAACCATTCACTACCCCCTGCCCCTTCCTTCCTAATACCCCAAAATAAGATCAAGGACACACTAAAGCAACAAGTCCAACAAAAAACATTCACAGTGAGTTTTTCCCCCCTCTCATTTCCTGGCTTTGCTTTCTGCCAAAATCTAAAAAGTTAAACAACAACAACAACAAACAAACAAAACCACAGAGCTGCAATGTGTTTTTTGGGGAGTGAGTGCATAAGTGGACAAGGGAAGTGGAGAGCTGCCTCATTAGTTTCCAATACACTGAAGTCAAGATCTGATCATGTGTGCCAGGGAGAGGAAATGAGCAAATATAGTGGCATTACTGGGACTTATTGGAGACACTTTTGATGTTTATTTGTTGGACACACAGATGGGCTTCATTGGGGACAAAATTACAGCAACCAACTACTAATCCATATTTATTCCATAGTCTGATATATTTCAAAGAAACATGAAAGGACCATACTAGGAATTTTGCATATCTTAGCACTTTAAATGCAAATGATTAAAGATTACTTCTAAAGCATGCCATGTACTGGTATACGATATGTGTACACATGTAAAGCAGGAAAAGTTTTCACAAATGAACTGGTGCGAGGACACCTAATTGTTAGTCATTTATGTGTGATAATTAATGCATGGTTAAGGCGAGGGAGTTTTTCTCTTCCTGCCACAATGGTGTGAATGCAGCACTTAAACTTTAGCAATAGCGAGGCTAAGATTGTCCTAAGACGGTGGTGCGATGTCATTGAGTACATTTACTGTTAACATTAACAATTTGTTGATTAATCCATAAGGTGATTGACAGATAATTAATTAACAATCTGATAACTAATCAGTCTGCAAGAATGAAAAAACATTTCATGTTTACAGCTTCTCAAAATGTGCAGTTTTTTTATTTTTATTTTGTTAAGTGTTATTATTAAGTGGTTATTATTGGTTGGAGAAAACAAGCACTGTGAAGGTGTCACTTTGATAACATGGTGATAACATTTCTCACTATTCTCTGAATTTTTACAAACCAAGCAACTATTGTACAGCAGTGAAATCCTGCTTTTACTTTCCTTTAATGCAATGGTCACAATAATCCAGTGATATAATATATAATAGTATAACAGTCACAGGGAACGTTTGTCTCTGCATTGAATACTTTTAATACTTATTCACGTAGTATATTTTCCTGATTATACATACTTACCTAACTAGACATTAAATGCAGGACTTTTACTTGTAACAGTATTTTTAGAGTGTGGTATTAGAACTTTAACATTAGTAAAAGTTAGTAATACTTGTTCCACTACTGTACAAATTTAGACCAACCAAGGCCAGACTCCAGCCCTGAAAAATACACAAATGTTAGATTGAACAATCTTCTTTTTTACTATTAGAAAGACAAAGAATTGTGTAAAACTGTGCATCTTTTACTTTTGGTGCTGTAACAACATTCAGTACGCATTGTATGCAGACGATACAAAATTATATGTTTAATCAACTGCTGAAAGAAAGCAAACACAATAAAGGAGATCATCGTGAGTGACAACCTGCCACAGAAAAGACTCATCTAAACCTCGCTCAGGTCAATCTACCGCCCAACGTTCTGTGTCTCGTCTCGCTTCCTCTGTAATGACAATCATGTGTGTGTGACAATAGAGGTGCACATGTACACACGCCCTGCATATCTAATGATAGCTTTTATGACCTCTGTGACACAAGAGGCAGAACAGACAAAAATGCAGTCAGGCTTGAAGTGCTGCAGCAGTTAGCCTACCATTAACACATCACAGCCAGGTGGTGAGTGTGAAGCCAGACAGCGGAATGCTCTTCAACTGTGAACGCTTGTGGAAGCATACAGCAAGCTGTCGAGAGTGAGCGGAGACATGTAGTCAGGTGCTGTGATTGTTACAAAAATAATTCAAGTGAATGCATGTGGGAAAATGTTTTATTTATTTATTTATTTTTAATTTTTGTCCAGAGTTTGTCAGACCAAAGAACCACTCAGCCAGATTTAAATAATTAAAAATATTGACAAGTTTATGTAAAATCAGGTAAAAATGAGCAGTATTCTCAGCTCCAGAACTGTGGAGGTGTGTTCCCCATCTCTGTCACTAACTCAAACAGTCTCCACAGATTGCCACCCACCAATCGCCTCACTTCTGTTCAAAGTTTCTGTCCATTAAAAGGAAGTTTTTCCGTGCCACTGTCGCCAAGTGTGTGCCCATGGTGCGAAGTGACAAGTCTCTGTAAATAATGTTTACAGTCTAGACCTGCTCCATATAAAACGCATCATAAGATAACTTCTGTTATGATTCAGTGGTATATAGATAAAATTGAATTGCACTGAATAGATAGTTTTGGTTTTATCCGTTTGCGTTTTGCTGGCTGTCCTTGAAATTTCTGGCTCTGTCCCAATACATATGGACAGAAATTGAATTTTGTCTCACAGTATTAGGAAATTATATATTTACTGACATGTGACATGTCTTTACAGAAAACTTTCCAGACCTCTACTACTTTCTACAAAAAATGTTTTCGTCAGATTGGGAGAATCAACCCTTAAAAATTCCTCTTAAAATCCAGGTTTGTTTGTTGTTTGGACTTTTTCCTATAGACCTAGACCTCACCTGTCAGTAAAGCAATGAGCGTGCTCCATTTGGCCTGGCTGGCATAGCTCATGTTGTATAGCAGCAGGGGCAGAAGGGGTTACAGTAAACTCCCTGCAGGTATTGTGTTGAATTCCTCAGCAGCAGGCCAGAAGCTGTAGGAACACTCCCTGTCGTGCAGAAGTTTAACAATAAGTTTTATACAATAGGGCAATGTATTTAATATGTCATTCAGGACATATAATATTCATCTATGTGCAAAGTGCAAGCACTGAAAACAAACAGTACTATCTACTGAAATGCTACAAGCCATTTGTTGCAAACCATGCTTGTTCAGAACAAACTGACGCTGTAAAACCAGCAAAAAACTGATTTCTTTTTTTCTTGCAGCCCCACAAGTGGTGGATTGAAAGAGTAGATAAACAAACACTCAAACTCAAATCAAAAGCCTGAGTAAAGCTTGTCCTGAATGGTTCATCCTCTTGGGAGCAGAACTGTGCTCAGTAAAAGAGTCTGCATAAAAGCATCTTGTTTCTTGTGCTATAACACACAGTTCTCTGAAAGTGTGAATAGATTTTTAGTTTTCTTTTAGATATAAAAGAAGAGAAAAAATCTATTCACACTTTCACGCTAAAATTGAAAAAAAAGCATAAAAAGAAATTGAGCTTTTTTTTATTATAATAAGATAATATGCACCATGTGCATATAGAAACGTAAGTGATAAAATGATCTGATGCCACTGAAGCTGCAGTACTACAGATTACATAATGAAACATATTTAAATCAGCTTCAGTTTTGTGGTAGATTCTTCTCTTACCATCTGTTCTTTACAAAAAGAGTGCTAAGACAGACAACATGAAGTCCATTTTTTTATTTTTTTTCTAATACAACTGAACATCATGATTTGATTTTTATTATGAGACTCATAAATAAAAATACAAAAAAATTCCACTACAAAAAACAATCTACTGTTAGTAGGATGTAAAAAAAAGAAATATTCTTTATATTTTCACTATCAAAGGCACAACATTGACTTTAGTGACAACATGGAGAAGAGAACCTGCAGCATTAAATCTTTTATTTTTCCTTTTTATTTTTTTTTCACACTCCATCAGAGAACACTGAAATGTTACAAAGAGAGGTGTCTGATTCTACATGGAAAGAAACAAACAAAAAAAAAAGAACAACCTCTATATCAACAGACGGTGGCTATAGATTGGTGGCACAGCTCAACAGGAAACGTACTGCCACGAAAAAATAAAATAGCACGTTGTCGCTGGAAAAGACAAAGGACCTTTGCAAAGCTCTAATGCAAATTTCAAAAAATTATACAACCGACAACAATAAGAGAACAAAATAAAGAAAATAAAAAATAATAATTGGGCACCTTCTAAGATTAGGCTAAGATTAGGTGCTGAGGTAGACAAAAACTATAACAATTCAAATCATAATAAAAACACTATTTTCTTAATACAGAGCAACTTGACTGGCACTTGTGCTGTCACAACAATGGAGGAGAGAAGTAGCACAGACAAGCCAGGGAAAGACAGAGAGAGAAAAGCTTTGTTACATAAAAAGCTTTGTTATGCTTGGTCCGACAGGGCAATTGGTCCTCAGTGCTAATATAAAAAAATACAATGTCTTGGTGCTTTGTTACTCAAACAGTTTTTAGTCTAGACCTCGATGGCACATGCATTGCAACACTGCATGAAATGGCTACTTTGTTCTAGAAACACCACACCAAAACACAGAGTGCCAGCTCCAGGGATGCCATGATTCCTCTCTGACGAATTTAACATCCCCTTCTAAATGCATTTTGTAGAAAAGAAAAAAAGTACTTTAAACAAAGAACTGAAGCAAAGCAGAAGGGGGATACCCCTAGTGCCAACCTACCCAAATGGAGGTTTTCTTTATTTTTTTCCAAAGAGCAATATAAAGTTTGTCATCAGCAAACCCGTTGCTGATGAAAAAAGAGAGGAAAAAAATTTGACAATCTGAGTGGAGAACCGGATTTGGGGTTTAGTTTGTTTGCAGAAAAACATTTTAATGGAGAAAATTTATTTTATTTTATTTTTTTTACCAGAAAGCAAGTTTTGCCACTGCAGCCTGTCTGGATTCCAGCAAATTTTCCTTATGCTTTTGTTTTTGTGTCGCTAAATAAATGCTTTTTGGGTGCCAATCACAGAGTGTGGCCTAAGAAAAGAAGTGAACGCAGAATCCCAGTTGCTACTTCAATAGCATTAACTTAGGGTTTATTGCAGTCCTTGAAAAAGAAGCCCTGCTCTATTCAGGATTTTTTGAAAAAATTTTTTTATCATTATCATAAATCATTTTCGAGCGTCATGACATCCCTAGGGTGCTGGAGACACCATTTTTATTTTCTTCTGAAAATACAGAAACTAAGCAGATATAGATGGATATTTTTGTTGAACAAATTCCATTTTTAGGCACAAAGATAGTACAGAAACATTGGAGGAACACTGAGGGAAGAACTATAACGATGCCAATGTATATATATATTTTTTCCAACATAGAGAAAAAAAGTGGCATAGAATATTTTATTTTGTATCTGATCTGATTAGTGCATTTTTCCACTAATACACACACACACACACACACATACGCACACACACACACAGTTACACACTCTTGTACACACTCTTTCACCCACACGAAAAAGTAGAAAACATTCAGAGGACAATGATAGGAATAATGTGACTGATCAGTTCTTGCATTGTGGTGGTTCAGACTGAGCCGTGACTGGGTATATTATAGTGGGTGGATATTATATGAGGGTGAAAAAGACCCTCAGCTCACAGTGTTTGAGAATAAAATGGCAAGACACCATGGGACGTGCCATCCCTTCTTCTTTTTTTTTTTTTTTCAAATACAAAAACAAAAACAAAAAATACGTTGACAGTCAAGTTTGATTGAAAAATTGTGAATGACAAGTACTAATTGGTCGGTTTGGCAGCGTCCTCCTGCCGTCCCGTATTTTATCATCCTTTTTTTTTCCTTTTTTTCTTTTTCTTTTTTTTTTTTTTAACGTTGTCACATACACACACTCGTAAAATTTGTGGCGGATAGATTTAGTCCTTCACCTACAATGCAATTGACATCCAGAAAGCGACACTTATTATTACAATATGTTCACACACATGTTTTTTTGTTTTTTTTGTCCAACAATATCAAAGAGGAGCAAGGCAAAAATGATTCACACCCAGAGAGAAAAAAAAGACAGGTAAAAAAAAAAAAAAGAAATACAAATATTTGTGCCCTGCTGTAACCCTCCACAAATGGAAAAAGGACTGACACTGAATACAAAAATATCACAATTTTTATATATCAAATTGCCTCTGTTGGCTCTTGTTCAGGAATACGCTCATTTCTCAAGAGAGCTTGTCAGCCAAGAGAATCTCTATTTTTAACCTTCTGGTTTTTCTTTTTTGATTACCACTTGCAGTTCCAATTGTCCAACGCACTCTGCATCACTGCAAATATGACCTGTCCTGGGCGGTTCAGCGTTTTTTTTTTTTGTTTTTTTTTTGATGAACCTTCTTTTTTTTCACATTACAAAACTACACTTCTATTCACATGTTTTCAAGTTTAAATTCTTGCTTTTAAACCCTCTTAAAAAGCAATAGTACTTCCTCTTATCTGCCGCATCCCTCTTTACTCATCACTTAAGGCTTCAAAATTGCTTTTTTTTTTTTTTCTCTGCTCGTCTGTGGTTGGAGGTGCAGGGGGAGACTATAAGAGAAGAATAAACATCCATTTGAATGACTTTTCAAATCCTATCACACCTACTTTTGTTATCTCTTACCCTTTTATGTACATTTCGCTTAAAAACACAGACAATCATGAATCAACTTTTGAAAGAACAAAACAAAAAAAAAAGAAGCATGAGATGAAGTAGCAATGATGAAATAATGCAAAACACAAACATAAAAAAAATGTGCTTTCGCCAAAAAAAAATGAACAACAACTTAGAGGTAGCTTTTATAACAAATGACCAAACCATCCGGCTCATTAACAAGCGGGGTTAATAATACCAAGTTTGGTAACAAGTAATGCACAAAGAAATACACAACATTAGAAAAACAAAAATCTCTTCACCGTGGCACTTAATTTTTCTGCGTACACATTGCTTCATCATGTTGTGCAATGCATCTTTTCAACATACACTCATGAACAAACACACACACAAAAAAAAAAGTGTACAAATGAAACAAAAGGGAAAATTAAAATACACAAGCAACATGAGGTCACAAAACGAGGTAATTCAAGTACGATGTGTTGAGATCAAACTCAAGGTCAATAATAACAACAACAATAACAACAACAACAACAACAACAACAAGAACAACAACAACAACAGGAGACGAGAGAGACTAAGCACAGGGACAAAACCACAGAGAGAGAGAGAGAGTTGATTTATTCTGTCGTCTTACTGGTCGCCCCCTAAGCTGCTGGGCCGTGTCTCGTCCCATCAGTGATTTCCCCCCTTTTCCACCGGCCATTTGGATATGTGATCACCCCCCCGGTGACGCTGTGACATGCAGTGATGCTCATTAAAGCCTTAGGTTCAAACCATAATACCTGTGGCTGCAGGTTTAATGCTGCATTTCAGAGATGTCAGAAAGTTTCAAATTCTCACCTCGTGCTGAACAAAACAGCTGTACACAGATTTTTCTTACAAGATGCAGTTATGTCAGCATTGCAGCACGCCGTAAATGCGACGCATAACTTTCAACATTTTAACAACCAACCACAAGAGGGCCTATTTTTAATTTTTTTTAATTAATAAATGAGCTGAGGGCCACTACTCACCCTCTTTTCTTCCACTCTTTACGCATTAGTGTACACAAGCACACATGGCATCTTAATCATATTTAGCATAAAGCCTAGAGTGGTAATTTAAATCAGTGCAAATATATTTAGGAATATGCACCATTAAAACATAATATCTGTAATATAACTACAGGAAAAGACCCCCAGATAACGCTGCACCCACCTTACATATTTCAATCGATATTCTACTCCAGTGGTGCATATTCTCAAACAAAAATCTACTGACACACAGCGAATATGAGGCCTCAGGAGCTTCAGGTGTGACTGGAGCCATGGGCCCTCCCTTTGCCCAGTTAGTAATTTCAGCCTTGCCTACACTAAAATTTGAATTTAAAGGTCATGTCACAACTCCAAAATGTGATCTGTTGCATCCCTTTTGTCAGATCCAGTCAATCAAAACACCTGATCGTGAACACGTACTCATTTCAAATGTAAAATAACATTTACGGCCGCTAGATAGCTGGTTAACGTATGAGTTGCTGCATGGAGAACAGCGTTTGATGGATGGAGAAAATCATCTGAACTGTACCGCTGGAAGGCACGGAGAGTCGTGACAACCTCCGAGGTTGGAATTGTAGTTTACAGACCTTCACTGAAAGGCAGCATTAATTTAGCTATATATTCTGACACAGCCGCGTGCGAACCTGGCTCACAGTCTTTCACATTCATGTTTTGATGCCATATAACAGTCCTGAACCTGCCACACCACCTTAACAAATGTTAAAAGGCGTGCAGCTAAGGCATTCCCAGCACTTCTTCAACATTCACTACGATCAAGCGGTCAAAGTCACAGGACTCCCACGGAAAGCAGCGGTTAACCATTTTCCCCATTTTGTTTTCCATCCCTGTGGTGAATGGACAGATCTGCTGTGGTAAAAGTGTTACTGTTTTATGTGTCAGTTTGTGTAGTTCATCATTAGTGTGAGAGAACGAGAGTCATCTGGTTAATGTACATGGATAAAAGCAGTCCGGTTATCTATTGCCGAGTATGTGGGTAGGCTGGGTTTAATGTGGCGTACTGTAATAGAGAGTTATGATGTAATGAAAATATATATAACTTGCAGGAATCAAACAGAGACTGTTGTCGTAATTTGTTTTACCTGTGCAATCAAGCTATGATAAACTATGATGCAGAGCAAAAAATATATATATATAAAATGAAAAAGTGACACAGGTTAGCCTTTGGCTCTCTGGGGAGAACCGTGGGTGGCCAGTGGTGACTCGACTTTCTCCAGCCTTCATCTGACGGAGATGTAGAACCAGGAAGACTACTGAGAAAACTGGGGAGACTTCCAACACACACACCAAAAAAAAGAAAAGAAAAAAAGAAGCAGCACTAGCGCCCCCTTCCCCCGCTCACAAGCAAACAGGTGCTTCGTTTGCAGTATTTTAGTGCTCCAATTCATCCAGTTTAACTGTTTCATCTACTGCATACTCTTACCGGCTCTGCTGCTGATTCTCAGGGGCTATCTCATTGCCACCATTGGGACCTGGTACACCAGATTATACTTAGATATTTCAGTGAAAACTGGGAAGGATCTGTGACTACTGTGCAAGCAGAAATGATGGGAGGTGGCAAAACAGACACAATTCCCATAATGGCTGGAAAGAATTAGGGGCTTGATCACCCAAAGCGGGTCATTCTTTCTTTAATTTGGTTGGTATATCATGGTGGAATGGTTAGAAGGTATGTCTCCAAGATAGCTTTGTTGTGGTTCATAACTACCATAACATAAAGTTTTGTATAAGGAGAAGGACTTTGGCTTCTGAAAGCCAGCAGTTTGTCAATAACTAAACTGATACTCGCATATTCTTCATGTAATCCAAACTAGTATTACCAAACAGGGTGAATGTAAACAAACCAATACTAAAGTAGAATAAAAAAAACTTTCTCCTGTTTGGAATACAATAAACTCAGAATGGAGTGAAAGATTTAGTTGGTGATAGTAAGAATGTGTAAGTTCAGATAGCCCTTGAGAATCTGCTTTCGCTCCACGGTGGCAGCAGCATCCCCCCAAAAAAAAAAAAAAAAAAATCACTTCTGTGCAGCTCGCTTTATGGCACTGCATGAAATGACCTGAAACGATAACACGGTTGCAGATGTAATGAATGACCCGGTGAATCCGAACAATGGTGGAGAATCTCTCTCCATGTCCAAGTCTTGCTCTTCTTAGCACTTTTGTCCCATCATCACCACCCTTTTACCCCCATCGGTCATCGCCGCCTTTGCATGAAAAGAAAAAAGAGAAAACATACCCTCTTGCTTTCGAGTCTGTTGCCGTTGACATTCCTCAATCGTCAACACTCCACCACAGCCTCATACCTCCTATCCGCTCAATTACATTCCCCTTACCTCTCAACCCCCCGTCCCCACCTTCACACATACCCTCCCCTTCTCTTCATTCACTCTCCCGGCCTCAGACATAGCAGAGGTACAGGTAGGTCTTCTCTATGCGCCAGTCTGGGGGGATGTCTTCGGGCTTGTGGCCTTTCATGTGCTTCTGCATGGCTGACAGGCTGGGGCAGTACTCCAGGCAGATGGTGCATTGGTAGGGCGAGGCGCCGTTGTGGGTGCGCAGGTGCTTGATCATGGCCGAGTAGTCCCTGGATCGCTGGTGGCACAGCTTGCACTCGAATGGCTTCTCACCTAAGGACAATGGGGTGGGTTGAAGACAACAATTGTTTTAGCCATAATGCCATTCAATGGCTGCGTTATGTCCTTGTTGAAGTGTGATGTGCTTGCTAATCAGGAAGTAAATGCATTTGATACAGAAATCAATTAAATGGGAAGTTTTGTGTCATTCACACCAGAAGACAGTCACATTATTTTAGTGCAATGTGAAAATTCACTTATCCATCAATAAAAGTCCTTGTTGCTCCATAAACAGTATACTGGAAAAACAGCTTTGTCATTTATGGCCATTGGAGTATTATTACAAGCTTTTTGTAGTTTTGCTATCAGTTTTGATACTGTACTTCATGAGTTCATTGCAGAAATCTGGTAACATGATGACAGAGTGCGACGCGACAGCCAGATGATCTAAACCAGTGGTTCTTAACCTGGGTTCGATCGAACCCTAGGGGTTCGGTGAGTCGGTCTCAGGGGTTCGGTGGAGCCTCCGCCCTGGAATTTTTTTTATACCATTTGTTACAACATATCTTTGTGAGCAATAATTTTCGAGGATGCTGGACATAAAAACTAAGAAAAGGAACAGACTTTGCTGTGAAAATGACATGAGACTGGCACTTGCCAAGGTGAAGCCACACATATCTGAACTGGTCTCTCAAAGGCAACAGCAGAAGTCACACTGAGGTAAGTTGTTGTGAGTTCATGCACTGTGTTGGTTTTGTTATTTGAACAAGGTGATGTTAATGCACGGTTCATTTTGTGCACCAGTAAAAAAAATCATATTTTATTTTTTACTAAAGAAGGGTTCGGTGAATGAGCATATGAAACTGGTGGGGTTCGGTACCTCCAACAAGGTTAAGAACCACTGATCTAAACTACTTCATTTGGAGGTAAAACAAGTGAGTGCACCCAAAATCTTGCAACAATCCCTAATTGCTCAGGAAAATAGTGTTTTTTTTGGTCTGTCAAATAAGTTGGGCTAACCTGAGGGTTTTAAACTTGTCTGACTGCCTGACTGCTCGACTTCTTTTCAGTGATCTTAACAATTAACTCAGTGACAGCCCTACAGAAATAAGATCCACACTGTGATAAAACTGATTTATCTTTGAATAGCAATATTTTGTCTATTAACACTTCGACACCACAGCATATGAAGCCTGCTGTGTGAGAAGTAAAACAGTCTCCACTGTATTTTAAGGCTTAAGGAAGGAGGGAGAATATTTCATCGCCACAAATTTAGAGAATGCAGATTCCACTCTGTTGGCTCACAAGAAATTCTGGTGGTGTTATGATAAATGGACTGTGCGCACATCAAAACCCAGGAGTGAAATCCCAACTGTCTTCTGAAGAAGCAGTGTGCAGCAGTAAAAGACCACTCTAACTAAAGTCATTCCAATAAGTGGTACAACTCAAAAGACAAAGGAGGATAATAGTAAAAACGTACAGTAGTTTGTTCACCTTTGAGAGACAGTAAGTATCAACTCAGTGCCAGTCAGGTCCATCAAACCAACGCCACTAACAACTAACAAAATGATCTTTTAATTATTTTTTCAGTTGAGGGGACACTTTGTGTTCAGTCATTATTAATTCTCATTACTGCTTTTATTAAAAAGACTCCATTGTATTGATATTTTGGAAGCATGCAAGGCTTTTTTACATCATGCTGTGCAACAGACGAAAACGAAAAAGAGATGTCCTGCTATGTAATCGAATGTGTAACTATTGAAGGTGACAGCAGAGATTTTGAAGACCATGCAGAGAACGACTTGCTTTACAAAACCGAATTCCTTTGGAAACCCCCGACACTCAGGAGTTTTGACATCTGAATGTCGTTGCCGACTTTGTGAGCAGCAGCTGAAAGCTTCAAAAAAAAGCTGCCAACTTTCTAAAGCTAGTATGTGCTTGTCTTTCTTGCCTCGTCTGACTTTGCTGTAGCGATGTTCCAGTTCAACGTTATCATAAATGGTAGGAATGATGGTCAAAATAAGAATTGAGTCATCTTTTCTGAGAATAGCAGCAGACTTGTAGTGATTAAGATAAGAGCAATCTAATAGAATTTAAATGAAGATCGAAATAGGCTGAATGACAATTCCAGGCATGTGATGTTTAAATGTGCGGCGTCTCTTTTGTAAAGCACATCTAATCAGCGCTACATTACAAAAAGTACAGCTCCTGTCATGGAGAACTCCTGAAGGTGTCATAAATCAAAGTGCGGCGCTGCTTTCTTGCTGTGGGGGCTGCTATATTCAAGAGGCACATTTCAATTCGGCAACAGCAGCCGTCCTAAATGTGCTAATGATTTGAGTGATGGCAGCGAATAATCCGCCAGCGCTCGAGCCGGCACACGCAAATTAGACATGTAAATGCTGACCTTTACCAATGGCATTTGAAATGAGCTGTCGGAAGTGATCTGGCCCAGCGCTTGCTGTCACCTTTCAGCTGAAGCATCGCACATGTGCGCAGGCAAAGCAGGCTTCATGCCTCCGCCGCTCGGCCTGTCGGTTCTTTCGGAGCCCTGGTTAACCTTGACCTTAGTGAGGGCTTGGTTATGGTGCCATTTAGCCAATAAGCATAAATACGGTGTCGCAGGTTGTCATGCGTTACTCTGCAGCAGTGTGGACACCTGCATTCTGTTGATATTGATAACCAGACTGTAAACAGGGTCGCCTCAAATAACCAGCTAATAATGAATTGCAAATGGGGCCCAGGTATTGATCCGTCATTGGCATTTGGGATGTGTGGAAAGAAGGGGGCGGGGGGGGGGGTTAGGTTGCCAATGTCGATGATTCATCAAGCAGCTGCCTTTTGTGCGAGGTGGCCTTTGACTGTGAGCTTGTCACTTGCTCTTGTTATCTGCTGTTGCTCTCCGGCTTAACGCAAAGCCCCCCTCCCCCACACAAAAGGGGAAAGGGTGGACGGAGGGGAGCCAATTATTGGACAGGCTGCCTTGATAGTGTGGCTTAACAGCTGGCTTATTGAATGGGAGATGGGAGGGCGCTGCTGTGTGTGTGCGTGAGTGTGTGTGTGTGTGTGTGTATGCGTTGGAGAAAAAGAGATGGTGAGGAAGCATAAAGCCTTGGCTGTGTGCCACCCTGGTGAGCACTTGTGGTATCCTTGCTCAGTCTGGTACGTAGCGTGCACTCATTCTCCAGGGCACCCAGCTTATCACTGTGTCAACATCTTTATGGGGCTCTAAATATACTGGGATCAATACAAAGTCTTCTGAGACATCCATCTACTGTATCACAGCAACAAAGATATTCATCTGGTCTGGGCTGTGCCTTGCAACTTGGATTGCCTAACGGGGGGAGTCCTATAACAGGCACCAAGAGCTGTAGTCGTGTTTCAACGCTGTATTATTATAAGGGGGGGATGAGATAAACTGTTGCACTCACATCAAATTAGGAGAAGTGGAAGAATGAGATCTCGTTGCTGAATTTGAACAATACTGATGTGTGTAAAAACAATGACTTATTATAATGGTTCATATGTTTTTAAATATAAAAAGATCCCAGAAATAGTTGGGAAATATGCTTATTGTCTTTCTTACTGAGTCTCATGTCTGTGCACAAGTACGCAGATGGAGTCAGGATGTTGTTAGCTCAGCATAAAGATTGAAGGCAGGGGGAAACGGTTCTCCTGGCTCTGTCAAAATTTTAAAAAATACAACTGGCAATCCATCTAAAGCTCACTGATTAAATAACATGTTGTATGTTGGTTGTTTAATCTGTGTGCATAAAAAGAAATGTTAAAATGTCCGATTGTTTTAGAGGGAGCTATGCTGTTTGGAGCTGTTTGTCACAGTGGGGTTTGGTACCACCACCGAGACCAAAACCCTGCAAAAAGTTGTGGGCAGCAGGTTGTAACCGTAACACAACATATAGTTCAAGCACACAACAGTCTCCAAATCCTTTGATTAGCAACATCAGTGAATGCAGTGTTTTTCTCTTCAAACATCTTTGTCAGTTGGATTGCGATCGCAGTACCTGTGTGCACACGGTAGTGGGTTTCCAGCTGGTGCTTGAGGCTGAACTTCTTCCCACAGCCGTTACATTCATAGGGCTTCTCCCCAGTGTGGATGCGTTTGTGGCCCTTCAGCGTGCTCTCATCTCGAAAGCAGCTCCCGCAGAACTCGCACTCGTATGGGTGGTCCCCTGCTGAAATGTGGAGAAAAAGAAGCGAAGCTTACTTCAACTGCAGTCAAGACCTTGTTGTAAAAAGGCAAGAGAAATAGAAAACTTACGTGCATAAATTCATTTGAATGTGGTTAAAACTTTCACGTCATGTTATGTTCATGGTTGGTTGGCTGTCACCAGCAGCCTGACTATGATTCCATGTAAACATGCAGTCGTGATACCTGAAGGGAGCCGCATTACTGAATGCTCTGCCTGATTACCTAGGTGGGTTTATGCACAATACTAAAACAACAGCAGTTACAAGCTAATGGATACCCACGCCATAAGGCTTTAATTCCAGCAGACAAATGTAAGTCCTCTTTTGTATTTGTCTACAAATCACGTGCACTGATGTTTTACTTTGTGTAAAGCCTTAAATAATTGTAGCCTGTCATGGCTGCTCACTGGCCGTGAGATGTATTATTGACCATGCAGTCCCAGTCCCACAATGCTTGGATAACCTGGATAACCTGACTGATGCATATATGGATATGTTTACATTTTAAATGTGTTTTTTATTTTTATTTTAGAGGGGCAGTGCGATTAAAATCATATCGAATTTAAGAATTTATAGGTATTTAAAACATTTAGGAGAGTATTAAAGCTGGAAGTAAAGCTGGAACTACAGTCGTAGACAAATCTGTCTGCCTCTGTATACCTTCACTTTCAACACGTTATTTCCCTGCCAGCAAACTGTCTGTTTCTATTCATGGCTCCTCTGTCTAAACCTTTCACACTGAGTAAATGTATTCTCACTTTTTATTTACGGAGCACCATATTTGCAGTCAGAGACATTAGACTTATTTCAGACACCAGCCAGGCAGCGGATGTACAGTTTGTGTGCGTTCAGAAATGAAAATAACAGCCATCTCATTCTGCTCCTCAGGCTGCCACAGCACAGGTCCCCACAGGGCAGCTGTAATGGATATTCAGATGTCAATGATCAGGGATATTATGATTTGTAGGAGGCTCTCACCAGCAGTCCAAAGACTAATTGTATTCGGGTGTTTGATGAGGAGCTGCTCCTTGCATCATTTGCCCCCCCCCCCTTCCCCGGTTACACTCTCCAGCCAAGTAATGTTGTGGATATTTATTAATGTATTTCACTCCACCGCTGCAGGTTTAAGTCACCATCAATGACCTATGCCTTTCATTATCTGCCTGTCCGAGCAGCAACGTGCCACGGAATAAATTGCATTTCTCGTTATGTGCTGCTGCCGCTGCCCGCTGTTAAGAGACAATTTCACGTCCATCCTGCATATTTTATTTAAGATTTTATGTCTGCATATACAGTATGTATGAGTTTACTTGTTTTATTTAGGAGGAGAAATAAAAGGAAGGATGAAAGAGGTATGAGAGGTGAAAATCCTGTAAATGTCGATCACATTTTCGCCGTGCTATACTTTCATTGAATAATAATAATAATAATAATAATAACAATAATAATAATAAAAAAAAAGACAAAGGAAAAACGTTTTCGATGCCGTGTGATGTTGGACGCCTTCCCATTAAAGGAGAAGCTTTGATGGGGATGGAGGGGTGTGCGGGAGGAGGATGGATAAAACTGAGACAGGGATGGAGCAGGGGATGTGGGTGTATATGGCGGCGGCGGTGGGGGCTGGGTAAAAATCAATAAAAGTGACAGTCTTTATTTGTCTGCGTGAAGTTATCAGTGGCTCCCGCTGTAAGACATTGTGCTCTTTCTAGCGTTTCAACCACAGCAGAGATCACAATCCATCACGGAGCTCGGTGGGCTCGTGCGACGCTACAAGAATAATAATTGAGCTCAGATTCACCTGCCTTTAATTAGGGCCTCCGATCAGACCGGCGAGTGGGATGCTAATACTCAGAGGAGGCCTATGGAGGGTTATTTACGCTTAATGTCCTGTTGCTTTGCTGTTAGCAGACATCATCAGAAATCTTGGATTATTAAGAAACAGCTTGCTTTCTTACTCATTTCAATTCATATGTTTTTTTTTTACTAGTAAACACTAATCTTCATGCATTAGAACATTAACTGCAAAATGCAATACATATGTACATGTTGTATATGAACTGTCTTTGATGCCAGGGTGAGGGTTCTTTACAGTTCTGTTCTGAAGCCTTGATGTAGTTTTGGTAAGTGTAGGAAGCTCATCCCAACTCACTTATCTTTGATCTCTTCTGTAGTTCTCTAAACTTTATCTTTATGATGAAATATTTATTGTGTTTCATCACTATTTACTTTAAGTCGGAGCTCCATGCACGTCCAACAATCTCAAATATAGCAAACTAAATGTGCCAGTTTCATGATGCCTTTCCCCGTAACAACTGTGCTGCACTTGCTGGTTTAGAGTAACGATACCTTTGATGAGGTGCAACAAACAACACATAGTGCCCCAAATTTTACTCTCTGATTTCGATCAGATACTTTACATTCACACAGTAAAACCGTGCACAGATACAAACATGTCTAGGCATAAAATAATAGGCTCGGGGGGTATAATATGCAAAGTGGTTCCTGTCCAGCCTCCAGCATCCTGTTTGTGCTCGGTATGCATATCATGTCTGATATCTCCTGTAGCCACTCGGGGACGCCAAAGTGCAAACTTACACTGCAGAGCTTTAAATAAATCAGACACAATTCTATAATCATATTGTGAGGATGTAAAGAGCCAGGAGACAGGGCTTCATTTTGTCGGGGTATTCTCATGAGTGTTGCCGCATAATGGGGACCTCCGTCCATCCCATATATGCCATCATTACTTCCTCTCTCCCTCTGTCCTCCTTTCATTCCTGTCTTCCTTCTGTGCCTTTCCTTCCCTTCCCTTTTTTTTTCTCTCTCTCTGCTGTGACCACATGGCAGGGAGGCCACAGATGAGGACCCAGCACAGTGAGGTGGAACCGCAGCATGGTGAGTGGACCCTTGGGTGCCCCTGAGCATCACCACCTGCGTCTCCTGACCCCCCCACCGCCTCCCATCCGCCACCTCACCACCACCACCACCACCTCTACATCCCACCCCTCCCCTCCTCTCTATCACCTCCTTTGACACCCCAAAAGGCCTGCTGAGGGTGCCTGTGCCCATGGGCACCCGGGGCGTGTTCATTATATACGGTAAGAGGCTGTAAATCACCGGGCTCCATCACTGCCAGGACCAGAACTGGCTCATTCTCTCTCTCTCTAAATTCAATTCAGTCCTCTCTCTCTCGCACTCTCTGGCTGTAGCACTATCAAATACAGCTGCGAACACAAAACACCCCGCCATAGCAGACAGCAAATTGGCTCCGGATTTAAAAAAAAAAAAAAAAAAAAAAAAAAACACACAGACACTTACACACAGACAGTGCACAACAACGGAATATTAATGAAGGCCTGGTCTGTAAAGAGAGAGAGAGAGAGAGAAAGAGTGTGTGTGTGTGTGTGTGTGTGTGTGTGTGTGTGTGTGTGTTAGGGAAGAGGAATAGCACAGCTGCTATGACTGCCACTGTTATAAGCCCGCGTTGTGTGCATTTGTGCGCGCGAGTGCTTGAACCTACAGTGTAGAGTACATATACGCAATCAAGATACATAAACAAGACACAACATGGAGCTGAATACGTGTAATATCCTGGCATGTTAAGAGAAGGCGCAGATAGACGCAGGAAAATGAGAAGAGGCTGTGAAGGGAGAGAAGGAGAGATGACATGATTAAGATGCTGAAATAAACACCATCAAATCAGTTTTTTCCCCCCTCTCTCGTCCTAAACGGTGATCCAGTGTCAGAGCCCGCACCAGCAAGGCTGCTCTCAAAAGATAAGCCAGCAGACAGGTAAAATGAAGCACACGTAATGAATGTCCATAAAAGTGCTTTTTGCAGCTTTCTGTTGCCAGTTGATACAATAGAACGGTGACTCAACCAATAACCAAGCTATATCTAGAAAGCTTTCTATGGTAGATGAGCTGCCACAGTCTGTCCATTAAAATTAGGGTTGAATACGGGGAATTGAAATTGACTCCAATTTCCTGCGAAAAAAGACCTGCGGGAACATGTGACTCTCTGCATGTGCGTGCTACACGCTACTATATAAAATAGATGCCTCATTACGCCGGTAAACCTCATTAATGATGCAATAAAACCTAAATACTCTGACCTTGAGATGTCATTATTATGGAAATATAAGTGGATCAACTTTTCAGCTCCAGCATTCTTTTTCCATTTATTTGTCATGCTTCAATGACTGCCTAAAGTCCAGCTGAGTAGCAAAACGCTTCTTATGAGTGCCGTGACTCAAAATCTGTGCATGAAAACTTTGCAGATGGCTCAACAGGTGGCTGAATCAGATATTCAAGAGTGCCATCATGAGATCAGACAGCAGCGCAGCAGTCAACAGGTCGAGCATTGGCTGCATGAGATCCCATTAATGTTAAAACTAAATATCCAAGACTAATGCTAACACGGAAACGACACGCCAAAATGGCTGCATTATGGATTTTCTTTCTTTGCCTCTGCATGCAGTAATAACCTCAGTTCAGCCCTAAATAGATGGTCATGCACTCTCATACCACTCACATATACCGCTTTGAAAAGGGTAAGAGGATATTCTCTTGTGTTTTTTTTTTTTAAATATATAATCTCTAAGACAGGGCACCTTTTAAGAGAAATTGTTGTCCTACTAAATATATATACATGGACATGGACAATCCGGGTTTCCCATGGAAAAAGTGTGAAAGTAATCATTTCAAAATCACAGGAAAACAGCCAGAGTAGAATATTCATCAAAAAGGCTGCGCTTGACTCACATCTCACATCTTGTGCCTCCAAAATAAAAAAAAAATAAAAAAAAATCTGGAAAAGTGTATGTGATGAATCATTCTGAATACAGAGAAAATAAGAGGACAGGCGAGAACATGTCTGACTCACCCGCTTCTAGTATCAAAATATTTGCTTAGCAATTAATAGAAAATATTAGGTTGAGTGATGTGGATAAAATGTTCTATGACAGCATGACATTTATCTGCATCAATATATAGCATAATAAGATGCATTTATTGGAAATGGTTTCTTTGTTATATGTATAAATGTTAGATCTTTGTCTTGGCTTTTGAATTATGCTGAGTGACCGGCCTTTAATACCATCCAAGGTAACAGAAATGACTAAATGTCTTTAAAGAAACACTTCCTTTGACTGAATTGTTACAGTTGCACAAAGGTAGATGATTTAGAGTTAATATTGTACTAAAAGGACACTGATTAAACATCAATTAAAGACAAGACAGTAAAGGTTAAATAAAGTAAAGATGCAAATATATGTTGTTGTTTTTTTACATATTTTAAGACACCAATTTACATAGCATTTCTATTTTTTGTAGTACCATTGTTGTTTTAGTTGAAGTGTCCCTGACTTTATTTCCTTTCCATGTCTGAAACCAAACCTACTTTGTATCTTGGACGCATATTGATTTAGAAGGCATAAGAAAGGGGTAAACGGGGAGTGACAGTAACAAAACCCTGTTGTTCTATGGACATGGACAGATGTCCACATTGGATGTAGTTTGGTGGATTAGAGCAGTGCACGTGTGTCTCTGTACAAACAAACAAGACTAGATGTAGATAAATGTCTTGCTGATTCTCTGTGGTGTCTAGCATGTCTGTTTTTTTAAACACTATTTTTGCCTTGTTACCCAGCTTAAGTGTGAATGAGATTATTAACATCAAAGTGTAAATGTAGAGGAACACCATGCCTCTACTTCTTGTTTTTTTTTTTTTTTGGAGGGTAAATTAGGAACTATTTCTGGCACCCATGATGCCTGTGTGAGTTGCTGACTTTATAATCCCCTGACAAAAGGCTCCACATCATATTTAAACGACTGCTTTCACGGCTGGCTCATTGTGATTTAACACACGCCCACAGCGGGATGAGGTTCAAAGTGGCATGAGGCTGCAAAGTCTCATCTGCAGCTCCAGACCGAGCTGAGGTGACATTTGCGTCGCCCGGGTGGGCAGGTGGATCAGAGACGACGCTTGTGTCCTCTCCAATGTCTGGTAGAGGGAGCAGATGTGCACATCGCTACTGTACAGGCGGCTCAAGCAAGCACCGTCCACCCCCTTCCCCAACCCCCCTCAGCCCACTAGCCCCTACCACCATCACACACTAATGGTGTATTCGCCTGACTTGTAAATAGGGCCGACTGCTCTCATCTCACTGCCTTTCGTTTCAAATATTTATCTGTGAGCTGGTGAGCTAAATCGGCTCTGACAGTGAGACTGTTATTTAAGGTCGCAGACAGGCGGCTGGGTGAGAGTGAGAGAGAGAAAGAGAGAGAGAGAGAGAGGGGGGAAAAAAAAAGCATCCATCCCTTGCCGGTGAAATGGGATTCATTTCCATGTGTTCATATTCTGTCATGGTTACAGCTTTTTTTTTTTTTCACTCTGAATAGCTGCATCCGTCAGGCTACCTCTGCTCCCTCACAACAATGTATTAGTATCCTAGCCTCGCCTCAGTAGAGAGCCGGCACTGAGAGAATTACTAGTGGACTGAAGAAAAAACAACAACAACGACGACGACAATAAGCATCTGACTGCTGCAGAATTCATTTTGCGTTGACCTGAATTAATGCTGTTTATTCAGCTGAGCTAAAGTCACAGTGTAACAGGGTAGGGATAACACAATTCACTCCCATTTCCTAAAATAAAACATGGCTTTTTACTTTGTATTACAGTACATACTGTAAGCTTTATTTGTCTATGACAATCCCTGCCATGAGAGCCAGAGTGGGAGGCTTTTTGCAGGTTTGTTCCTACTATGGCTGTACACAACTCACTTTTTTCATGGTCGGGTATTCAATACACTAATACACAAGGGGGTGCGGGGGGTAAAACAATAACAATTGGCAAAAACAATGTTCTATGTGAAAGCACAAAGCAAACAAAATCTATATTCATAGAAAAATTTGAGAAAAATATTTGTATGCAAAAAGTACGACCTGCATGTAAGTGAATGAAAAACCCTTCTGCGTGACAAGTTTGATATGTACATAGAGAAAAACTGTAGTATTGTTAGTTTCACATGAAGTGTCACATGAATTTATCACATCAGATGACAGGTAGTAAACATTATTTACATTAATTTTTTGCAAAAAATTTTTGGGCAGGTCTTAAAACTACATTTTGACACAGGCACCCTCTTAAACACAGATCCTCATTATCAGGTAGTAAAGCCGGTCACCCCCGAAGGCCCTTATTATGTCAGTTCTACTAGAGCATACTCCTATATACCTAAGCAAAAATCTCAAATTAATCATAATACCAAAAATCCTGCTGCAACACAGGAAAGCTGGGGCTTTGTTCTGGGACCTTGGGGGAAGATGGTGAGCTAGACGCACTCTTATGCAATATACTAATAATAAAACATAATAATATTGAGACCGACTTTAATCACAGGTAGTATTTTGGAAACTGCTTCAATGACTAAAAGTATCTGAAAGAAACTATTTAAAATGACACTGATCCCTGAGATTTAATTTTTTTTAATTTTTTTTTTATTACAAATCCTCAATGTCAATATGAATCCTTTCTTCACCGTCTGCTCTGCTCTACTTAGTAGTTTGGTGGAGACAGAATTAATTCAAGTCTGCTCTTTTGAGAATAAAGGGGCAGACGCAAACGGTGATGCAAGTTCACTGCAAATTCTTATTTGAGCATGACCAACAGAGTTGAGTAATTTCCTGACCAGAGATGCTGCTGCAGCATTGCACTGGTGCACCTGAGGCACTGATGTAAAATTAGTTGCTATAGGAGGAAGAATATATTAGTAGGTGTGGAGCTAGAGAGTGTGGCAAATTAAGGAAATATGGGTGACCTGGGTCCATTTTGGGGCGGGTAATCAGTGTACTACTAGGTATTCTAGTTAGTTCTGCACAATGTAGTCAATGTTTTAGCAGACAGTTTACTATTACTAATAATTTGCCAAATTATCATGGCTTTAAGGGCACTGAGTTTGAAGATAGACTCTTCATATGTCAGTCAGCTTGTCTTTCAGCGCTCTGGATAGTGACTACAACTCGAGTTGCTGGCAGATTTTACAAGAAGTGCAAAAGAAGAACAACTGCACCTTCACATCAAAAGCAGCTCCGTGTGGTAGTTTGTATTCTGATGTCTCTCACAGGATTACATGTGAAGATATTTTGGGTTAAATGGGAGCAGACCCTTGGGTTGACCCACAATACACCGGAGGGATTACATATCCTGTCTGATCTGGAAAGGTCAAGGGATTCCTGGAGAATGTTGATGTGGTGGAGAAGACCAGTGCTACACTACTTAGTTTGCAGCTGAAGGCGCTAAAATTAAATAAAAGGTTAAAATACTGTGGAATGCATCACTGTTGCCTTTTGTTTCATTGATGCGAGTGCTTCCACTAACCTGTGTGCGAGCGTAGGTGACGTTTGAGTGCAGTATGGCTGGGGAAAGTCCGGTTGCATTCACTGCAAATGTAGCTGCGAACGCCGGCGTGGACTTCCATGTGCTGCTGCAATGCCGTCTGGGTCTGGAAACGCTTCCCACAAAGCAGGCAAAAGATGGCCATGTCCGAACCTGCAGAGCAAAAGACACAAGAGAGGAATTAATGGTGAGAGCTGTCAAGCATGATTACATTTCATTTACCACTAATTTATCACAACTTGGGTTTTATTTTCATAGTTTCATGTTCCTTGGCCCATTGCACGCCATGACTTGTTAGACATGTCGCAATGTTCCCAGATCTCTTTCTGATAGAAATGACAAAACCAGACCTAAACATAAACATAAACTTGGGTAAGCACTGTGACTATGAAGCCTGGAGTGTCCCCTCACCCTTCAGCACTTCACAGTAGACAAACAGTGTCAGTTTTCCTCAAACAAAATCGCACTAAATGTTGTGCTTATACAATGATTAAGACACAGGATATGCAACAACTTAGGTGCGATGATGTGTGCTCAGACATATTACAGTTTCCTAACTGTGCCTTTACAGGCTTACATGAAGCAATCTGTATTTATAGGATTAAAGGTGCACACAATACTCATGTTTCAGGGTGGGTGAGTAGAAAGATAAAGATCTCCTATGCAATACTTCAATCGAATCTTGACTCCAGCGAGCACTGTGCATTTTTCTCCGGCAGAGATAAAGAGCGCACAGTTGCAAGCGCACAAGCACATAAAATCACAAACACAGGAACAGACACACACAGTTGCACACTGCCTTGAACACACTCCCTTCACACTTTTTCAATTACCAGGCTGGGGAAAACTCTGGGGAAGGACTGAGTGTTTGGAGCTCAGTTTCTATTTCATCAGTCAATAACACATCTTTGGGGCAAAGCTGACACTAATTTAAAAATCTATGAAGAGCAGCCCGCCTCATGTTCATAACCACTGAAGGAGGAGGAGGGCCCACGACAGCCTCCACGCCAGATCAATCACTGCTTCGACTGCTCTACACGCTGAAGAACGGGGATGGAGGGAGAATACATTGCAGGTTGATGATAGGAGGAACGATAGAGAAGAGCTGCTGGATAGCAGGTAAAGATAGGAGATTCAGTTTGCAGTAGAGGAAGGTAATGTACAAACCAAGGGGGAATAAAAGTCTAATTTTGGTGCAGGTAGGGGAGAAAAATAAATATTGATAAACCTTCCCTATCTGACTTTAGCTCTGTCTATATGTTTCATTTTCTGTTGTGCAGGAGATAAATGCATCTGCAGGAGCGAAGAATTTTCATTAGAAGCTTGTTGAACACCCATGACTGTAAGCCTGAGGTATTAATGTGTCAGCCCTATAAATAAAATTGATTCCCATTATGTTGGTGACCCTTTGAACTTTTCTTCAGGCTCAGCATCAGGCCTGATTTTCCTCTCTTATAAGATTTACTGAGCACATTCACGCTACCTCGAGGATAAACCACTCGGATTGTGATGCCACCATCTCTGGACAAACTTTATAGTTTTTAGCTCGAGTAATGGCAGGGTTTAGTCATTGGTTGAATGAACTTGCCTGGTTTCAGATTGGTGGAGTTCATGTTTGTCTCTTGTGGAAATGATTGGCTCGGTGGTACAAATTTGAGTCAATATTTTGTCTTCTGGGTGGCACTCCTTTCAGCAATGGTAAGTGCCATTACTCCCCAAGTTCTCCCCTCCTGTGTTTTCCAGGTAAACTGAAACCTCTGGATGCTTGCCAAAGACCTGCATGCGCACTGACTCTATAAGAGTAAATGTAAAAGCTATCAATAACAAGATGCAGCTTCAGTTGTTGATGATTAGTTGGATTATAAGATGGGAACTTTTATCTGAAAGTGTTCTAAATAATTTCTTCAGTAATTTCTTCTTAATGAACTGTCAGCAATCAGTTAGTTCAATTGTACTAGATGGCGTATATGCTAACTAGTACGTGTATGCAACTAGTGCTAAGCCAGTGTTCTCCTGTGTCGTATCTCTCTTGCTCTTCTTCCCCTCTCTACTTTTATCAATGAAGAGGCTATTGATTGGGGTCGATTGCTTCTGGAATCCCTCTAGAACACCAGGTACTTAAATGGCTTTGATTGACAGACATGCCTCCTATTCACTCCTGTTCTCTCTTTACCTCATTCCCTCTTTCTTAGTTTATCATGCATCTTGGGTTCACCTCTGTCAGTGGACTGGTATAAGCAGAGGCATTCTTCCCCCCCAGACCACTCCAGACCAAACAGTTATTGGTCATAATAAAGACTTCAAGTAATGTGCCATTATTGTTTGGAGAGGAAGAAAATGAAAAAGGCCTAGGTGGTTTAGAGGAATAATAAGTGAGAGACAGTCAAATAATTGCGGAAGAAGAAGGTCTTGGAATGCAAAAGGTTATCAGGCCCTTGACCTAAGGTCTAGGCTAAGGCGTGGACAGAGTTGAAATATGAAACCCAGGTTACCAACACATACTTATACAAACACAAAGAGAAAAACACAGCAAGTGAAAAAAAAAGTAGAAGCACCACATGAAAAAGACTTTTACTTTGAAGTCAGGGCAGTTACGGTGGTGAGTCACACGAGGTAATAACTGTATAAATAACTGTATATGTCAGCAAGTGTGTGTGTTTCAAAGAAAACTGTCAATCTAAGAGAGTAAAACGGGGAGAAAAACAGTGTGTGACACACACAGACAAAACTGGAACTAAAAGTAGAAAAAAGTAGAATTAACCATCAGACATTTAAACATGCCACTTTCTGATTAATGCAAAACTAAATTGCTCAAAAATTATAACATCCTGGATCCAGCCTCTGCTAGCTGAGCTTTGAAGAGCTGCTATTCGTGGCAGCGTTCCCATTCAGCAAGACAAAAGAAAAATATAGGACCTAAAAGAACGACTACAGCTGCATGGCTTGAAAGGTCTTTCAGCTATTTCACTCTATCCTGCACTCCATTAAAAAAAGTCCAACCAACTCAATAGCATATACAATCAACACATAAAAACATCATTGAGTTGGAGAGGGCATACAATTGTTTTTTTCCCCCCTCATTCTCCACTCCGAACTGGATTTCTGTTTTTAAAAAAGGTCTAACATGGACTACTCTCAATGCTAAATGAGGACTACTACAAGAACTCGCATTTCCATTCATAAAACTGCTACATTTGTGCTCAGTCTATGTGGGAAAACTACTTCCTACTTGCTATCATTTTCTGTCTTCCTGTCCTTGTCTGCGAACCACAGTAGTTTTCGGAAAAGTGTAGTGGAAACCCTGATTAGTGTTAGACAAAATTAAGTGGTACAAACTATACAGTTACTACAGGGAATAATGTGTGTGTTGCAGGAAAGTGAGTAAAGGTGTTGTCGGCTGCTGATAGATGAAGAGAGTAGTGGAGAGATAAAAAAGGAAGGAAAGGTGGAAGAAAAGTAGTTGACCCAGGAGGTCCATTACAGTGTAAAATTGAGTCAGCCCAAAGTGACACCTGAACGGAGGAGCTGGAGGAGCCAGAGTGGTGGTGGAGTGGGGTGGGGGTTCTTAGTCTCACTCCTGTTTGGCTGTTTTGGAATAATTTACCTCCTCTAACCAGCCTCTGTCTCCTTTTCCCGCCATCTATTTATAAAGGCTTGGGCAGTTTGTGGCTGTTTGTGTGTGTGGCCGTGGCAGTGCCGGCAGTATCTTAATGGGCCTGGAGTGGCAGGGCTGCTGTTATTTAAGTGGGGGTTGGACGGAGGCCGGTAATGGAGAGGAATACACCCCGATGGGAGGTGACAGTGGCCGGATGGGCACGGAGAGAAATGGCCTAAGGGTAGAGGCTGGCCATCGAGGTAGGCACTTTTACTGATTCTGATGTGCAGCATGAGCCCACCTGCTCTGAAAAAAACTCTGAGAAATAGCTCAATTAATAGCCTCAAACTTAGGGTCTCAATAGGCAGTTCTACTCTTTTGTGTCTTGTGAGACTCGTTGCTCCATTATAGGGATCCTAATGCTTAAAGTTAAATTTGGATTCAGTGATTATGGTCAGCTAACCCACAAAAAGGTTGTAAAACTAAACTGTAGGCTTCAAGAAATCCCTCAGACACCTAAAGATGATGCCACTCACACATTCCACATGCATGCATGTTTTTCTACAGTCTAGGCTCATAACTTTCAGAAACCCTAAAAACCTCCTTGCCGTACATGTCAAAACTGACATTTCACACTCTAAATGTCACACGAAATGGCACATTTGGTACATAGAGCAATGTCTCAGAAGCATAGCATGTAGCTGTAATGTTTGACAACTCGAAGACATGTTTCAAGATTAGCATCACAGTTCTTAAATTCATCCTGGACGCTTGTGTTTATTTGGACTGTAGTCAAGACAGTTAAATGCATCCTGACTGTGGCCTGCAATGCAGCGTGCTGAACAGAGGACCTGCCAGAGTTAATGAGGCAGAGAGCAGCGGGACCTCAGCACAAGGTGTTCAATCACAGGCCATTACCACAGCCCTCAACCTCTGTTACTGCTTGCTCTTGTCAATAGCAATCTATAATAAGCTATAGTTTATCTATAGAGAGGGCAGGGTAGTGACTAAACTTAAGCTTTTATATTCTAAAACACCAACATTAATTGTAGGTGTCTCACTTTGAGGCTTGATCACAGAAACGTGATCTCAAAGTCACCACAACATGATCTATGACAGCTGTGATTTTTTTTCCTTTCTGCTTCTAAACTCTAACTTCTCAGTTTCATATCTCATAAATATGATTCATCTTGAGATCATTCCTCACCTAGAAACTGTAGTCTAACAAAAACAAACTTGAAAGCTCTGTAAAAAAGTAGTCGGTGGTTTAAGTGATTAAATGTGCTTTTCTGTGCCAAACAAATGGTTTATCTTACGTTTAGGTGACCGCCATAGCAAAGTGGTTGCTCTAACAGATGGTTGTTAAGTTTTCTCCAGGCAAACAAAATCTGCATAAAACATGCAGTGTTTCCCTTTTTGTGGAGAAAAGCTGCATCGCAGGTGGCACAGAGCGAAAACAGAAATCTACGATTCTCAGTTGCATCTTTTTATGTTCTTCCAAAAGCTATTCCCTTATTTGTGTTTTGATTATGGTGGCAGAGAGTGCTGTGCAAGAAAATCCCTAACTTATTGAGAAGAAGAAGAATGGCCACCCACAGCTGATCTGTAAAAGTTTAGATCACACAAATGTGCACAAATGTTGGTCAGATCAAGTTGTCCCTTTCTACCAGCAAACACAGACTCCAACAATCAGTCACAACAACATCCTTCCAAACAGGTGCTCAGTTGACTACTCAGCTCTGCTAACTGCCAGTCACCACAAACACCAGTCACAACAGTCCTGCCTGTGTCGGTGGAGTAAGGTGTGAGGAACGAAAGCAGAGGTGACACTCCTGCTGCTCTTTAGCTTCGTCTAGACGAGACGTGTTTGTTGTTACTCTCATCTGCAATCAGGCTTCATCACACATTAGGTCTCAGCTGTTCTGAAAAGGTCGCCAAGCACCTCTTTACCTCCGCCTTCGTGGGGCGTCACTGGAGAATGCATCTTGTCATGAACAAACAAATAAATGCCTTCTGTAATTTACTCCTGTATGGATTGGAAAAGGTCTCTAATGAAATGTTAGGGTACGTCCAGAACATGACGTCACATTTTAGTCATCTTTATTCATCATATCGCTGGCGAGACCCCATGTGGGCAACTGACAGCGAGTCTGCAACATTGTGGGGGAAGCCAACTGTTCAAACCCTGAAATTACAATTCTACACATAAATGCATCTGCCCTCCGATCATGACCAACAAAATCAGCTCTCATAAATCCAACATGGGTACAGAAAACAGTGACAATGTCAGTCAGCGTAGAGCACGCTTTAACTCAACTTTAACACAAGGTAAGGGTAATTCAAGAGGTTAAGAATGTTTAATGGCGAGCTCAGAGAACATAAAATCTTGAAATCCCGACAGTCACTATGTCAGAGCCTGCGATCGTTATCCTGTCACAATATTAGCTTACAATCTTTCACAACATCCAAAGGTAAACAGGCACGAGACAGGGAGATCACAGGTAGACTTCCAGGAACAGGAATGATGTCAACAACCCTGGCATCACAGAGGTGATACACCATACAGGAGGAGGCTCCAAAAAATTGCCTTGTGTCCAAGATGTAAAACGAAACAACAAATTAGTGTGGCCCACGTGTGATTGCCAGATAGTGAAACGACTTAATGATTTAAGACTAATTTTTGCTGGCCATCATTTCATTTTCACTAAAACATTTTGAGATTTACAAACGTACTCAGCCTCACTGCCTTCTTAGCCATCAAAAACATACTGTTAGACATATGTTCCACCGGTTGCCTCAGCAGATGATCTAGAAAAACAATTAGCTTGTAACAGTGAAAAGAAAAATGGCCAGCTTTTTAAATTATGTTCATTTCAAGTACAATCCAGCTTTCATTTAACTCGTGTACAAGTTGTGTACGTTTGGATCGGCTGTGCTGGAAAGCCTCCGCAGTGTGCTAACAGAAGCATAAAGAGGAAATAATCATGCTGTTAAAGTAGTTTACATAACATGCATTGCATCAAAATTACATCACGCCACACAACCTGGGCAAATCTCCTGCGTGTCACATTCAAACTGTAACTAAATGTTTTCATTTAGGCAAGTAAACAATGTCAGGATCAAGCGAGGATTACTTTTATGATTGTATTAGACCCTGAAGTCTTTTCTATGTCCTGAAATTTCCATGCTAAGAGCTGTCAATTTTTTAAGTGAACTTGAGGGATTTCAGTTTTGGACACACCATTACCTCATCTTTGGAGCTCCCATTTGCATTATTATTATTATTTTTTCTCAGTCATGCTTGATTCATGACCTTTAAAAAGAACAGGAGAGGACAGAGAGTTTTAAAATCATTTTTATCACCTGTGGCTATATGTTCACCGCACATATCTTTTCATACACAGTTTCTTGTTAGTCAACTGTGTACATATCCTCTTTTTTACCCAACATATGTGTTTTTTGTCTTACATATGCTACTGCTAATACAATTAAAACACCTCCACAGACGTTCATTGGTCAAAAGGGGGCTCTAGTAACAGAAAGAGACTTCTGCATGAAAGTAAAACGACTTGATTGAAGCAATAATGGATTAAATGTTTACTTCTAGTGAAGAGAGCTTCTCGAAGCTTTACTCAATGAGGATGAGCTCCAAAGAACCAATAACTCTTCACATAATTCATGCAGGGAATAAACTGAGAAATCAAAGAAAACGCTATCTACTGTAAGAAAATGCAACACCAGTCTGCCCTGCTGTGGTTTGTTTTGTTTCATCCCTGCCTCCCACTTCCATCGGGCAGTGATAATTCACGTCGGGCCCGCAGCAGCGCTGACATTGTAAGATGAACTGCTCCCAGCTAGATTAATGCCACCAGATGCCAGGCGAGATGCCATATTAATTACCCAGAGATAATGTCAGCACAACCATATGGCAGCTCAACTGGCCATTTAGTTGACAGGGAGAGGTCTTTATAGCAGTGCAAATTTCCTCATCTGCACAGCATCACAGCTTCGCCATATTATCTCCCTACTGTAGCAACTGGAGCACTTCACTACTACTGTATTTGCTATGTTATTACGTATATTCTTGCAGTGTTAACTCAGGATCTGTGGTGTGTTATGACAGTAATGCACAATTAAGAAGATTTAATGGTCAGATATTTTTTTAGTATTAATGAAAAATTAAGTTTTAAGTAAGAGATTTTATCAGAAGTCCAAACCAACAACAAAATGATCCAATTAAGTATTGTCTGCGCATCCAGAGCCAGATATAAAAACACTGTTCGTCTGGGTTACATGTTCTCCCATTACCATAAACACACACACACTGTAGTTTATTGGATACACCGTCCTGCTGCCATAAATACTCACTAGGGCACCAAATATGTATTAGTCTGCAGATGGAAATAGTCTCCAACAAATGCACTATTTACTCCCGTTTGAGTAATGTTTGCTAAAAACTATGGTGCCCATCTGTTTCAGGAAATTACTGAGGCTTTTCCAACAGTGAAACTATATATTTGTGACCCATTTCTAACATTACTTTAGAAATAACATTACTAGTCTTCAGTAGCAACAAATAGGCTTGAGGCTGAAAGCCTCAGACAGAACAGGGGAGTCAAAAAGTGTCAAGAGGCAGACTACATTGTTAGTTTTGGTATTTTATAGGGTAATGGAGTAACGGCTGCAAAATACACCAGCTAAAATGCAATAATGTCTCTCAGTGAACCATACAGAACATTTATATAGAGAAAAGGAAATCTGTGTTGCCATAGGGTGCCTCCTAAAAGGTTTTCAGATCTTAAATATACATCCTACCCACCTTCAAGAATCTTAAAAAGGAAACTCAAACCCTTCCCCTGCACGACTGCAGTGGATATAAATTCAGAAATGTCATTAGAATTTATTTACCAGCATGTGTTTGTTTTTCCTCACCACCATGCTGACTGTAAAGATCATAAACGATGCAAGCCGGGAATTAATGTCAACGTGAGAAGCAGTAGCAAAGCCCTTTACCATGATTTACAGCTGCACCGCCGGCCCCTTCTTGTTGTGGACTTGTGGATCATTTACAAAGACGGACCAATGCTTGCCATCCAATCCACCCGCTTCTCCCACCACCACCACCGGAGCACCCACCTACCCCACCCTCCAATCCCCACAAATCCGATTTAATCAGACAACTTGTGCAGTGTGGCTCGGAGTAAGAAAAAGGATAATTAGTAAACAGAGGAGCTACTCGCCAGGCTTCATTGGCATTCGCACCGGGTTACTGTGTCGCATTTAAAATGCAGTCTGATGAAGTCTACAGAATCAAACCATTTGTTACTCCTATTGAGGAGGCTTCGGGCTACTGGCAATTAAATTGGAATTAGCGCTGGGGAATGAGATACGGCAGATTCATACCAAGGAGGAGGGAGGGGATGGCGGGGGGTGGAGGAAACAGAGAGAGTGCTCTGTCTGGACCTGGCTCTGCTCTACAGTGGGTCAAATCTGGAAGTGATTTGGTTTCTTTTACTTTTGTTTGTTTCCTGCGTGAATTCAGTTATCATTTTTATTACCAAACACCCTCCACCCTACCCCCGAGTCTTATATAAATCTCCCATTACTGAAGTAATAAACTGATTTATATACTTCTGAAAAAAATAGATGTTTAGCAAAAAGAACAAAAGTGGTTATTTATCCAAAAAACAACCCTCTTAAATTGGTGGCTTTGAGTGGGCTTAATATCTAAGGGTTTTGACTTGGTAATAAGTATATATATCTATATACACTCGATAAAAACAAACATATGACTGCACTTAAACTCTGAGTCTTTGAGGAAGAGAGTGAGGAAACAAAAGAGATGCCATTTGCTCTGCCACAGCTGACTGGGCACAGTGGAGCTCAGCATGGAGAGAGTGCTGGTCCACTGGCAGAGGGATGAAGAGAAAGGAAGAAGGGATAGATGGATGGATGAAGGGAGGAGAGGAGAGGAGGGGGGCAGATAAATGAAGTGGAAATGAGAGGGAACAGCTCCTGTGCTACAGCTGGCCTCCCTAACTCTCAGCCAGTCTGGCCATGACAACTGGCTCGCTCTTCCCTTTGCTGGTCAGGGAGGGGCCACGTTTCAACAGGAGGCGCCGGGCCCAGGATGTACAACTGGTAAAGGGCCAGGAGGAGACAGAGAGCTGGAGGAGACTTAAAAACCAAAATACCAAAATTTAAATTGATGACAGATTGTGTTAAAATGTTGGTTCTTGTAGTAAAAACAACAACAAAAAAAGAGTTAATCTAAGTGGACTAACGTTGAAATCAATGGTACTCAGTTAAGATGCTTGTTTTATGTCTTTTGTGGCTGTGGAGGAGTGTTGCCAGTCCTGCACAAATTACCCATTTCTTGCCTCTAAGTGACCATAAGTGAGGATATTTTGACCTGTGCTGCATAGATTTAATATTTGTGCCACCAAACCTCATTAATTGAAATGTTTTTACATACAACACTGCACTGTGCTATGCATTAAAACATTGTTACGCAGTTTGTATATGCTGTTGCGAGTTTGACTTGCTACCTTTCAATGTGAATGATACAGGGTGGTACACTGCTAGTATTCTCAGTTCTTTATAACGCACGCACAAATGTCACTAAGATAAATACCTGTACGTTTAATAACGGTGGCTAATAGAGCCTTAATGTCGGCGCTACATTAAAATGCCGGCTTCACTTTCATTGTGTCCTTTCTGAAATTACAAAAAGCGAAACAAAATGTGCTTTTAGAGAGAAAAAAATAGTAAGTGAGACGATCATTATTATAGTAAAGTGCGTGTCTGTGTGTGTGTTTGGGTCTACATAAATGCACATAAGCACTCATATGCTTCATTCTCAAGGTTAAATACAAAGATGCTGTTCAAGCGAAGTCCATTACTGAAGGAAACCAATGAAAATAAATGACAGCATTCAGTGGGAGGTTCGAGTATCCCACGGAGAAATTTGCACAGCTCAGTCATTTGTATACCCAGTTTTCTCCACATAAAATGCTCAATTGTGTGTTTACAGATGAAGCACCACATTTGAGTGCAGTCCTATTTTTCTCTTTAACAGGAAATGGAGACATTTTCGCTCTGAATATATCAGTGAATCTGTCGGCTGATGTAAATCCCTGTCACCGAGATTAATGATCTCGAACATGAAAAAAAGAAATCCCCTCAGATCTTATTCTGAGACACTGATTCACTGGGTACAACAATAAGGGCTTTGCGAAACCTGCATTGAGCTTCATACAAATGTAAACTATTTACGTTAACAAAAGGATTTCAGCTTTGTAAGTGAACACTGAAGGTAGAAAATGACTTAAACAAACCCTATTTTCAAAGACCTGAAGACTTGCACAGGTTTTTTCTTTTGGAGTTGAAGGGATGAAAAGGAAGTCAAAACAGGATGAGTGTCGCAAACTAATTCAAAAAGTGCCAAAAATGTCACCTCAAATTGCCGGTCGTGCCTGCTAGAAGTCAACTTTGTATTTTGCTCACTGTTTTTAGCACAATTTCCTTCCTCACTGATGACTGTCTCCTCCTGTACAGCCACACAACAACAACCAAAATCTTCCTTGAAGAAATCTTTAAATCTTCCGGTCCCCTATTTTGTTTCAATGAACACCTCCGAGAAGACCTATCTGTATTTCCGCCCTGCCTAACGTGTAAATTCAAAGTAAGAAGCTGTTTAATCCAGTTATCCAAACATGAAATTAAAGATAATATCAACCCAGCAAATATGAATATAAATGGAAAAGTGCTTTTCAAATCAGTTATAGGTAGAAAATGCTAATGATGGTTAAACTGGAAGCAGGAAATAAAGAAAGCTATAACCTTTTTTATGGACACAAAACATTGCAAAACATTATTTAATATTTCCAATTGGGATAAGTCATTTTTTTTTTAATATAATTAAAGTCAAAGAGGCTTTCTTTTGTCATAAGGGCTTTTACAATTCTGATCAAATCTTTGTCTAATATTTGCCTTTATATGCTTGAAAACCATAAAATTCTTTTGTCATACTGATTTGATTTCACTTGGCAGTATTTGTTATGTATAGCAAGTAGATATTGACTCAAGCAGACAATGAATGAAAAATTACTGGCAAAGGTTTTATCTACTTGGAAAAATTAAGAAGAAATCACTCTTTTTTTTGCCAGACATGAAATGTTTGGCATAAAAGCTACTTCACTGAGCTGAACTGAACGCTCAAGCTTTGACTTTATATGTTGACAATTATTCCCACAGTTTTTGTAATTATATTATCAATTCAGTTTTCCTGCTACTAAACAAGAAAGGGCAGGCTTCCTCTTGTCGTTTGTTATAACACAGGTGATTATTTGAGTCATGTTACGTTGCGTAAGTGTGCGATGGGGTTGGAGGTGTCAGGGACAATCAAATTCTGTTGAAGGTTCCAGCTCAGTCTACTGGTTTTGGTGTGTTTGTTCGTTTTTGTCATATTTTTTTACTTCATTTCAATTAAAGCTCCACAAGTAAAAGTTAAAAAAAAGGTGACATTTCCCACTCACAGGGCACCTTCTACTCCCTTAAAATAGAAAAAAAGTTTCTGGGAGTGACTTACCCAACTCCACCCAAACCCTGTCAACCTCCCGTCACCCCCCACCTTTACCCCCTGTCCTGCAATGGAATCCCAAATCTCTCCTCGCCTTCCCAGGATTTATTCTTCTCACTGGCCATCTGGACAGTGGGGGCAGACAATGTAAAAAGGAAAAAGGGGGCTGGGAGGGGAGACGGGGTTGCAAACCCACATTAGTCACAGGCTCTTAGGTCCTTCGACCCATACACACATATATACACACACACAAAAAGGCTGAAGCCAAATGACCTCAGCTCCCCCTCACTTTATTTCCCTTACTGTGGCTGCTGACATCGTCTTTCCTGCTGGACAAAAGGCTTTTAGCACCTCACTCTACTGTCCTAACCACAACACACACACACACACACACACACACACACACACACACACTCAGCACCCTCTATCCCTTCTAACACAGACACGCTGGACAGGATAGGGTGTTTGTTTTGTTTTCTCAGACAGCTTGGGAAGAAGGGAAGGGAGGGTGGGAGTAAAAAAAACAGGGGTTCAGGGGTGTTGGAGTTGGGAGAAGGAGGCTATCTGATGTGTGTAACTTTGAAAAGTAGAGCAAATCATACATGAATGCTCAGGAAAAGCATAGCCAAATCGCTACTGAATGATAAAGGTATTAGGTACAATAGGGATGGCATGCTTCTCGGCCAGCTTAATGTAGTTAACGTCAGGCTTTTGTTGGGAGTAGCAGAGGATGAGTACGGGGGTGGAGGTCTATGAGTAAAGTCACAGTGCACTACAAGCATCCATTGTTGAGGAGATTCACATTTAACACACATACAGGAAGGTTTTTTTGCTCCAGAAGAAATGCTGTGAAAATAACACAGAGAGCAGGTGAAGGCCGTGCCCTTCTTTTACAGCGACACAGTCGTCAACATGCCAAAAAAGAAGCGGCGGAGCTGTGACATCGCGGAGCTGCACAGTCCATTGTCAGCCACCTCAAGGAGTTAGTACGATGGGAAAAAATAATCACCTGACACCTGAGTTCAGCTCAATGAAATCAAGATGCTGCACATATAATGAGGCAAATAATTAGCAGCGAATAAACAGAGAATATAGCTACTAGTATCACAGCAGTGCATTATGAGCTGCTGTTCACAGGCTGAATGTAAACAGTGAAAGTGAACGACAAATATTAAGTCTGTATAACAAGTGAGATGGGAAAGAGGGAAAAGAGCAGGGGATAAATTAGTAAGCAGTAAGCTGCAGTAAATAAAACAGTGATATAAGCATCAGCGAGCAGAAGTCGAGGATGGTGAGGAGAGGATGCAGACGAACACGGAGACATTTTTAGAAAGAAATACTGTACAGTAATTTAAGTCTGACTATAAATACACAGCCCCTTCAGACCTTTAAACTGTTGTGCTAATGGTTAAAGGTCTTTGTATTAAAGTCTGATAATGAGTTTTGTGGGGAAAATAATCTAGGTTTGAAAATAGAGAGAATTCTAAGCCTAAAGTCTGGATTATTACTATACTATATATTATTATATATGTCATATTGTTACATTAATATATTACTACTATTATCATAAGATTTAAGCCAGATATTTTTAATTTTAAGACTCTGTATTCAAGCTCAAAACTCTTTTTTATTTTATTATATAGACATATGCATAGAAAAATCACAGTGTTTAAATAGGAGAATGTACTGTGTTTTCTATGACTAGATATTACATGGCTGTAAAAAATAAACTAAACATCACTGCATCTGTCTCGAAGTCAGCTGCAGCAACAACTCTTTGCAGTATATTTAGCATAAAAACAGTGTGTTGAAACGGTTAGCGATGTTTCATGGTTTGTTTAAGGAAAGCCATTTTTGGACGCACTGGAAAATTAAAAAGTGATAATTTTAGTCATTTTGGCAGATGATTAGAAAAAAAAAGCCCCCAATTTAATTAGAATTAATAAATAGGTCTAGGCGAGTTAATTACAAACGAGAGCGCAGTGTGTTTTCAAACACAAAACTCTCAAACAAAACAAAAACCTAATGATTCATATCATTTTTAAGGCCCCATTTGTGCGAAACATCTGGCCGATAACATTCACTTAGTGTGATGCATGTGCATGAAGGTAAATTGGTGATTATAGACGTTAAAGAGGCGTTCAGGTGGCTTTACCGCATCCCACTGGAGACTATATTGAAAAATCTAAGCACTCTGAAATATGCATTCGTTTGTTCATTTTAGGTGTCCATTTCCATCCAACAGCAGATTTACATTTGCTTAAAGTGCTTTTAAAGCCATCTCCCAAACAGGCGCTGAATGAATGCAATAAAGGAGAGTTCAGGCAGCTGTGACCTTGGAGCCAAACTGCGAGTGGCCGACATGACTTTGTGGGTTGGAAGAAAAGCCTTTATTTATAGATCAGCTGTGTGTCGATCAAACTCCATCGAGGGGAAAACGGCAGCCGTCAGAGAAGAGGAGGAGGGAGTGTGTGTGTGTGTGTGTGTGTGTCGTCAGAGAAGAGGAGGAGGGAGTGTGTGTGTGTGTGTGTGTGTGTGTAAGAGTTGCTGGGAGGGTTGCTTTTTGAAGAACTAATACAGTGGTGTGCCTCAATCTCACTTAATTCCATTTAAAGGAAATTGATTTGGAGGTTGGGAGGGGAGGGGGGTGGGAGAGCAGGGTTCTTCTCTCTCACTCTCACTCTCTTCAGTACAATTGTGATGAAGTCTTGGCTTTATTACATTCATTCGTGTCCTTTAGTGGTGCTACATACAGTAAAAGTGCCTATTGTGTTTTGATATACAGTAACATGGGGGGAAAAAGGATGAAACTTTAATGATCACTGTGGGGAGATGTGGCTCACTGCAGCAACAAGTAGCAGGGGGAAAAAAGTGGAACATAAATATTGAAAACAGAATATAAATAAGGATTACAGCCGACTGGGGTTATGCAGCATAAATACATGCAACTGATAATATCAGCACCAGAACTTGCATGAGAACTAGACGCGAGACGGACTGAATACATGATTCTGTGCTGCACAACAACTCCTACTCCTACATGGTAGAGACATACCATGTATAATAGTTGGTTTTTATGCAAGTTAGTAAAATGTTATGAATCTCTTTTGAAATCTTTTATCTCAACTCTCTTTTTAACAGCTGAAAAAGAAGAGATTTAATCTGTTCAGTCTTAAAATAATCAGTCTTCAAGCATAAAATATAGTTATTTATAATATAAGTTAACTCTTTTTCTTTTAACGCTTGTTATCGAATATTTAATACAAAATCAATAAGAATACCCTCTCTCTATATACACACATGGTGTCACTTGATGTCTCGTGACACAGGATCTAAGATAGTGTATATATGTATTCATACATTTTCTAAATCTTTTTTTTTTTGTTGTTGTGTTTTTCCTGCTGTACATCATCTCCTTTTTGCTATAATGACATATAGTTTTCAACATTCTCAATATAGATATATATCGATTATCATATCTTGTAGTTTATTCACATTTCGGTAAATTACATCTGGTTATGCAAAAACATGATCATGACCTAAAATAATGCATGTTTTACTTTTTATAAAAAAAGAAAAGAAAAAAAAATTTCTGCTATTCTTTACGTTATTTTATTGCTACATAGGTCAAGAATGAAGAAAATCGTATCACACATCTAATTTGTGGCTTTGATTTAATTCCATTCTTTATCTTTTTTTCCCCCACCAGGGGAACTCACACTCACACTATCGCTGGGCAGCTCGTAGATTTAGTCGTTTTGCTGTGTGCATGCTCAGGCAGATGAGAGCAGAGGAGGTTCATGTTTTCCACATTTGTACGGGAAAATCAAAGGCAGCTGAGAAACTCAGCGAGGCTCAAAAGCTTCTCAGACAGAAAGAGAGAGAGAGACACACACAGAGAGAGAAAGAGATAGAGAGAGAGAGAGGTAGAGGGAAGAGAAAACAAGTGTATTCAGTGCCAGGATAGTTAACAACCACCTGTATTTCTGCCCACCTGTGGTTTCTAAAATAGCTCAAACAAAGAGCTGGTACCCAGGAGGAATTAAAACTAATCCTAAAATTATCTTTGAGGAAAAAAAAAAATTAAGACTTTGGAAAATATTCACTCAGACATTAGGATTGGAACAAACGGACAAGCGTATAAATGCATTGCTCTCATAAATCATCTCCACCACGAGCATGTACAGAAAATGCTGCCAAATTCCGTCGAGCTGAGCCGAAATATTCTCAGATGACGATCCTCTGATGATCAAATTGGGATTCACTGAAGGCAGAAATGAAATCATTACTGAAAGACCATCATCTTAAGCCTCCATCTCTGGAGAGAAGTGAGGAGCTTGCTGCCCCAGATTGCCTAAAAATGCAGATAAGAAACAATCCTGCACCAGAAATTGGTCCTGCAGGACTATTACATTGGAGAGATTAGTGGAAGATAATCATATAATGGCGATGATAGCACCGATCGCAACAAAACGACCCCATAAAGTCACCTCTGAATAAAGAACAGGCAATACAGATGAGAGGGAATAAAGCAGCAAAGTGCTTGTGAATGTGTAGCATGTGCGAGACAGCTGTGAGGAGGGCTCAGTGCTGCCTCTGCCCAGCAGGGGGCGCTCCTCTGTCTCCACATACACTGACTGGCTCCCACTGGAGCACCAGAGCAACAGGGAAGGGGAGAAGTCCTCACATGACCTTCCAGTTCACAGGAGTTTGCCTTCAGAAAAAAAAAGCCTCTTATATGGTATATGGTAAGACTTAACAGCCTCAGTGTCCACCGCTGAGACAGTTAATGACTGAGAATGGAGATTAGAAAGTAGTTTAGAGGGTCAGGTGTTTGTTGTGGAGCTCTGGGGTCACTGAGTGTAAATGCTGTTTCACTAACATGGACCCGGTCTGAGAAGTCTTGTTAAATTCAGAGAGGTATCACAGTCATCTATAACAAGCGAAATGGTCTAATATCAGTCTTGAGGACTTCCTTCTGTTGCTGTGAGATAACTCTTGCTTGTACCCAGTAGAGTTTGTCTTCTTTAAAGATTTTTCTGGAAATTAATATCATGAAACACAAGAGTATGAGGCGTGTGACTGGCAAAGAAATTACTTCATTATGGATCAAACATCCAGTTTTATTAAATGGGATTTTAGGAGTTAATATTAAACTGAACTGCTGTTAATATTCAGGTTTTTTTTATTTTTTTAAATCAGACTGAATGAAACTGGGCCATAGCTGCAGCAAATATTAATCGGGTGCATCAAAGAAGAACAAGACAAGTTCAATGAGGGTTGTAGAAACATAGTAGACCATCAAGTAACATGTGAAAGCATAGCTATGCTAGTCAATAAAAAAACACATTGGCTTGTAATCACACACACACACACACACACACACACACACACACACACACACACACACACACACACACACACGCTTTTTTAATGATCTGCAGAGTGATTGGATAGTCCATCAATATTGTAGCAAAAGTTGGCAGGCTAGGCTGCACTTTGAAAATGTCATTTTGCTATTTATTTTGTTTTTCCCCTTTTCTTTCAAAAAAATGTGGAATCACTTCTGGGGAAAAAAAGAAAAAAAAGACCACAAACTAAAGAATCTGATTTCAAATTCAGGGAGAAAAAGTAGAAACAGCTCAACAAAGAACTCCCAGAACATTTCAGGGTTTCAGTGAATGACCTTCATTCACTCTAAATGACGGGTTTCATTTGGGAAATCCTACAGTGAAAAAAGAAAAAAAAAAAGAGTACATGATAAAATGTACCGTTAAAGAACAAGAATGGTGTTATTTTAGATTTTTGTGAATGTCAACAAATGTCATGAAAAGACCAAAAAACAACAATGCATTAGTCTTTCTCTCAGTACTTCCCTCCCTAACATCCCTATCCTGCCTGTACCACTTAGGTCCAAGTCTGTTTGTTCCTGCTGAATACATAAAACTTTAAAACCTCACTCAAAAAAAAAAAAAAAAGGCAAAAAATACCTGGGCACTGTTTACTTTTTAGTAAACGTTACTCAAACAAGAGTAAGAAGTGGATTTCTAGCTGGGGTTCAATACATATTTGCTTCTCTTGTGACTATTTACAGCAGCAGGATGGTGTATGTAAGACTAATTTTACCTAAACTCCAGTGTACATTCACGGTAAAGAAAGAACATGTTATCTAGCGCAACAGTGTGGCTGATTCATTCGTTTTTTGGACAACAATGAAGCTCAATGACACAGCGGAATAAGCTACACAGACTGACTTGTTTGTAGGATCAATTCATTGGCTGACAATAAGAAAAATATAGAGCATCTCCAGCCTTTATCTTTTTACCTTGTGAAGCAGAAAGATTCTGTGATGAGCCTTTTATTTGCTCCTTGGGCGTCATTAAGAATCATTAAGGATCTTAATGAAAGACATTGTGAGATTTGTGCTTAATGGAAAACAATGTGTAACTTGCTGTCAACATCTTCCCACTGCGTCTTCCTCATCCCCTTGTGTTACCACTTTGTGTCTGCTCCATCATCTCTATCTTTAGCTCTTCCTTGCTTCCTCTACCTCTCTCTGTCTCCAGGCCATATTTCTCTCCGTGGACAGAGCCCAGGAAATTATAGTGTTGTGTGGGAGGGAGACACCACTAGCTCTTTGACCCAGACTTGCTGCTATAAATCCACACTTTTATTTATTTAATTTTTTTTGAGAGAGAGAGGGGTTCTCTCACCTCGACCCTACCGTTCCCACAGTACATCTGGCCGACGAAGAAGCTGACTGACACACTTGACGGCAACACACACCAGACACAAACACAACCTCTGCTCATGCGCTTGGGTGGGCAGTGAGAGAACACATAAAGCAACTGGAGACAGAGACAGCATTTCTGACTTTATACATGTGACTGAGCAGTACCATGCAGCCACAATGGGCTGATTTGTAACAAAGATTTTGTCCGTGGAGACAACACACACCCGCATCAAATTTCATTAAACGAGCACGAAACTCTGGAAACACTGATCATGTGCTGTCGACAGAAATGATGTGAACATTACATTCTTCCATCGCTAATTGGATAATTTAAGGATGAGATAAGTTTAACATCAAACACTTAGAGTAACTGACAGTAAAACAGCCCAGACAGCCTCTTGATTGAAATACTTGTCCCTCCGTGTAATAGTTTTGCAGTAAAAAAGTAAGTGAATCTTCCATGGATGCCAAGTAGATTTTGTTTGATGTAGAAAAAAAGAAGAGACATGATCTTTTAACTCACTTCGTCTGGACAGTGATAACATTTGTCCTCAAAGTAAATTCCAGATACATCCTTCCTTGTTATGGATGAGAAATCCTCAATCCTCAATCCTTTATCTTTCTGTCCATGATAAATCTAATAGAGACACACATGTCAGCAGATGACATGTGTGTCAATAAGGACAGACGCACAGGATTACCCATACCCTCTACTAACTTTAACTTCAAATGTGTGTACTTCATTAATCTCTTCTTTACCTCAGAGGCTCGAGGTTGGTTTGATTACATGTTTGCATTTCATTCTACTTTCTTCTCCAGGTCTGGTCTTTTTCTTTGAAGTGAGTTCTCAACATTCAAACAATACCAGTCCCTTACCCTTACTTGAATTGAGATGTACACGTATAAAAAAGAAGACCCTGTGTGGATTTATTGGTGAGGAACAAAGCACAAGCTGTAGTCTTCAGTGGTGGAATCCAAATGAAAACCAGTCAAAGCGCTCCATTTTGTGATGTTTAAAAGACGGACTTTCTCTTTTTTTTCTTCCTTTCCCTCCTTTTCTACCCTGTTTAAGATTCCTGGCCTTTCACCTGACCCCAGGCCTTAGCCAGGGCAGTTTGGGTGGGGGGGGCTTGGTTGCTTATGGTGGTGGGGGTTAAAGTGTAATCCTGGTCCTGTGACCACAAAGGCTTGGCCCCTGAGGGCCAAGGACCAGCCACATTTTCTGAATTGCAATGTTATCCCTCAGCAAACCCTTCGGACTGACTACATATCAAAGGATTACATTGCAGGGCTCTTCTCCACTCTGGCGTTTAAGAATGGCCGCGAAGCCCAAACTCTTCCTCTTTCCCTCAATCAGTTACGGTTTTAGTTTTCGGTTTGGTTTTTCATGATTGTGTAGCAGCAGGAATACACTTAAACTTTTCAGTTTCTAGTTTGAAAACTTGCAATAGAGGGAGGAGAAACAGCTTTTTTTCGTTATATCAATGTCTCAGTCCAACTAGTTTTACATCAATCTATTAAGAAGAGTAATTGCCACATAGCATCATTACAACTGACACATATTTTAAACCATTCACATGCTGATATCTGGTTGCTAGTGTACTGCTAATTGCTTGCTTAAGTAATCCATTAAGGAGTGTTTCTACAACAGCTTGCATGCTCCATTATCATTAGTTTTATTCTAAGGAAACCTTAACAAACCCTTTTTAACAGCACCGCGGCTTGGCCCTGAGCTCCTCTTTGCATTTAAACCTAAAGAATTTGAGTTTTTTTTTTTTTTTTTTTTTAAAGGAACAACTTCAGAAGATACAGAGAACTCAAGCGAAAGAGAGAAAAGGTTTAATTGACGCCTCCCCCATTTTCCCAGGGTTAAGACCAGAGGGAGGAGGGATGGGGGGAGAAAAGAGGAGGGGGTGATGTGACATTGCTCTCCTGGTGTTGCGACTGTACAAAAGGAAGCAGATTTGCAGAGGAGGTGACCCCTAACCTCTAAAGCTGCAGAAAGGGTCCTTGGTGGCCCCAGCACCACCCAATCAATCACCTCCCAGAGCCTGTTGGTCAGCCGGACTGTAAGAGGACACCGCAGTTTAGACGAGTGAACCAACCCCCAAACATTCCTTAGTTGGAAACTTCTCTTTTTTGGTCAAGGGTGGAGGGGGGGCTTCAGTAAAAAAAATCCTTGATCCTCTTTGTCCAAATTAAATTTAATGTCAGGAATCTGGTCATCTGCATTAAAATTGTCCACAGTAAAGAAAACGCTCTATGCACACAAAGCTAGAAGTGCCAACAATGGTTGAATCCCTACAACACGCAAGGTTGTATTTTTGCTTTGTAATGATTTTCCTTAAAAAAACGCCAGAATATTGTCAAATCCATCAAACTATTTGCATTCAGTCATTTTCACACGATTTCATCTCCGCTGGGATCAGAAAGCTGTTGAATTTCCTGCCTGTTTGGCTGAAAAAAAAAACACTAAACAACAGTTATGTTAAAAAATGAAAATATATAAAATAAATAAAAATACCAAATAGCTGTTAAAGAAAGGCAAACAATAAACGATGGAGAAAAGATTCTGTGTTTGTGCTGAACATTTATGTTCACCAATATTTTTAGTCCACTTATGTCATCATTCAAAATAAATACTTTTATACTATTCCCACTTCAGCTCACCCTTCATTATATACAGAATCTTGAATCTTTATAACCATGGGACTTGTGGTATAAATATAATGAAATATGTAGACTGTCTATGTAATGTGACTACACATTCATGATTTTGGCTCTGGTGATTCATTTATTTCTCTCATATTTGTGTGTATCTGAAAGGTTGCATCCTTTTTGGCATGCAGAAAGCCCAATGCTTAACCTTTTATACTTTTTATAGCCTCAAAATATCACACTGCTGTGCAGACTACTTCTGATTTTCCTATGAAATAACACTGTTGCTCCATAGAAGTCATTCAAGGTCAGTGTACAGTGAACAGCTGGCTGCTGACTTACGAGTGTGTTGCTGACACCACAGAGACGTTTGGTGTATTTGCTTGTGAATAAATACATAATTAAATGCTAAATTAATTTTCAAGAGAACATTTACATATTAAAAGAGAGAGCAGGAATGAAGGGCAACAAAGACAACAAGAAAATGTGTGCTGTGATCACTGACTTACTGTTTTCTACTGGGGAAATGTCATTATTGCCCAAGGATCAGGTGGAATGTTTCAGTTAGACCTTAAATAAGATACTCTCACCTGCCTCAGGCGAGATTTCCTTTCATTGTTGTTTTGAATGATAACGACAGCAAATCTGACACACTTTGCACACTCTTTACTGATTTCATGTCAAGACTCGCATCATTTTTCCAGTAATTTGATAACAAAAGCAAAAAGAGATTTAGGCTCTCTGTCCTTCAGAATTCTTTCACCCTCGAAGCGTGGACGGGTCAGCCTGTAAACAGTCAGATAAGAGTAACAGATCATCTTGAACTAGTTTAGGACAGAACAAAAAGGCAACAATGATGTCAATTTTGGATAAACTTTGATCTGATATACAAATCATGCGGCACTACTTTTTTTTTGCCTCCTTCTCTCTCCTTATTAGATTTACCTAAATTAGAGAAATGTAAATCTATTTGTGTCTAAGTCATAGGCATTTTGTTTGCCAAGGGGTGTTTAGCACCCACTTGTGTTTCATTAAATGTGTAAATTAGTTGGAAATTATATGTTTAACAGTTGAACTAGAATTTCCACTTGTTATTGGAAACGTTATTGTTTCATGTCAGCTGCTTTCAGACAACCTCATACACACACACACCAACTCATTTTCCACTCTGTTTATGGCAGCTGCAGCCCGAGGAATAGTTGTAAATAGCATCAGCGATTGTGCAGGGGACTAAAAATGATTATAAAAAAAAAAAGCCAACTAATGTACAACTCAGAACAGCGACTATGATCAAAGCATTCCAGGTCACAGCAGTCTCTCCAAATAGAGCACGTAAACTGTGGAATTTTTTGCAAGAATGCTGTCTAATGGGGTGAACTGCTGATTCACTCTTAACACCACACCTGAGCAAACACGCTCAGGACCCATTGTTTCTGCCTGCGAATAATGAAAGAAGTGAAACAAGAATGTTCAGATGCGTACATTTACTCTACTTCCATGTACAAATTAACACTCACAGGATGCTGGGTTTATTTTTTTTTCTCCTTGCAGAGCTTATCTAGCATACACTTGTGTTTTTTTGTGGCTGGTTGCAAAGGCTTGACCAGGTGCCATCTATCAAAACAATCTGCTCTCAGGGGGAAACCTGCTATTAACTGATAAGAGTCTGCCCTCAGTGGGGTGTAATGGGTCCCACTTGAGTTTCTTTTCGGAGTATTGTCCTAGCAGACCACCTCCAAGACAAACCCAACTCAATGACTGCTCTCTATTTCGCTCTTGCCTGTCTAAAAGTACAGCGGCTGCTTCAAGCCGCCCTCAATAGTCAAATTCAGCCAGGCCTGTTGAGGTTCAGAGACGTCATTTCTCCATGGTGAAGAAATGCTGCAGTGAAGTCAAGGTTATTTTGTACAGAATATATGGCAAATATGGGTTTGTGTTGAAGAATATACTATATATATTATCTCTTGTTATTATGTGCAAATGAGTTCTAATGAAATCACCCACCTGTGGTCTCTAAAGGATTTGTTTACTCACACGTCACATTTCTTTACTCTGAGTAAGTTGCATAATATTCCTTAAGCTGAATAAAATACAGAGCTGAGATTAAAGAGGAATATAGCCAGACCAAAACAGTTTTTTTTTTTTTTTTTTTTACTTTTTATTTGTCTTTGGAAGCAAACCATAAGATGTGTGATTTTTGAATGTGTTACTTCTTGCCTGCAACTTAGCCACTGACTTACTTACATTACCATATGATGATGATACTGCAAACAGTAAGAACATCTTTTTTCATCCTGCACTGAAATTATTGTGAAGCAGTTGTTTCAATTAAATGCTACAGCTGAATTACAAAGGGGCATGTTAGGCGTATGACATTTTGTAACTAATGGGCTAAAACATGGAAAGAAGTGGACACTAACATGCTGAAATTAATGAGAACATGTTGCTTGTGAAGTAGGCTAGATAAATCGCTTTTAAAAAATACAGAACACCACAGGATGATTTGAAAAGGATTAGCTGTAATGTAAAGCCCATGAGATTTGTGGTAGATTAGCTAAAAACATGCATAACTCCTGACCTTTCAGGTCTGAGATTAACTTACTGTAAATCTAGTAAAGTAAAGCTAAGCGTTTCCATAGCTAACATGTAGAAAGAGCAAGATAGTCCACTGGGGAAAGAAAATCTGGCAAGCATCCATGTTTCTCTCCTGGTTTTCCTGAAATAAACCACTGGAACAAACGCAAACTACAATTAAGATGCACCAGTATGCCAGTTAACTGCTGTGCAATATAGCATTATTCTTCTATTAGTTCATATTGGCTGCTGTAAACTGGTTTTAAAAGCATTGGCACATATGTGAGCGTTACTGTCTGTGTGTGAAGAGACATAAATATAGTGCGGTTGGTAAATAGCTAATTTCCTTTATACAGAGATGAAGTCAGCTCATAAACTGGGAGCTGAAATTACATTCAAATTAAATAATAATTAATTAGGTCTAAATGTCATTTTCATAATTACGATTGTCCAGATCTGTGCTTGTTCCATGCTGCCTCAAGACAAATGGAAAGACAGTCCTGATAATACATACATTACATATATACATACAAGACTAACCCTACTGTCTCCTTCTGATGAGCATGTATATTTATGTTATACTACAAGCACCCAGCAGCGACTTAAGATGAGGGAACCCCTTTCTTCCTGTTTTGGCAGTTATATTCATTGGATCCATCTACGGGAAGGCAGCCAAAATGAACCATCAGAGATTGACGGGGGTTAAGCTCCCATAATCAATATGACACTGCTAAGTGCCCTTTGATTGAGCTGCACGCAGTGTAAAAGGACATTTCTGTGTGCCCGGCTGCTCTTGCCACCAAGAAATGCAGCATTTGTCCAAAGCTAAACGGTCTTCTGAATGTCATTGTCACGGGTACATTAACTTTTATATGAGTCTGAGAGACAGACTTTGGAGTGAGGATGAACGGCCATTTTCATTAGCGTGGCTGCTCAGTGTCATTAAGGGTTCTGTCAGACAGACGGGGACAGAAATGGTTTGCATAGGAGTGCACGAGCGAAGGCTGGAGATTTCGTTTCTTCTCTTAAGATGTACCACAAGGAGCTGGAGTGTTGAAGGCAGTGGCTAAATTTGCCGGTGTGAAACCCTGTGTCACTAGGCAACTGGATCTGATGGCTCCTTTGTTTGGGGTGAAAGGTTGGAAGCACTCGTACTAATCTCCTTGCTTCACAATTAAGGAACACAGGAGAGCTGCTCGAACCTCTTCCCGCTCTCAAACAACAACAACAAAAAAGAAAAGGATTGAAAGACTCCTCTATTGTCCCTCCTCCTCAGCCCCCACTCCCCCTCCTCTCTCTCCATGCTAATCGAAAGGTATTTGCACTGTAAATTAAAAGGGCCCTCGCGCGTTGCTGTTTTAACACTGACGCACTCTCCTAAGATGTCCACAAACAGCTCCAATCTAATTACAGAGGGAGATTTACTTCAAATAACACTGTGGACAAAAGAACCTTGGCTATTGTTGACGTGGGGCCAGTGTTCCGCATCTCTTTCTCTCTTTCACTCTCTTGGGCGAATCCTTTTATATTCAAAGTCCTCGCCTTGACAAGGTTAAAATGTGATGGGATATCTGAAAGTAGGGAACCTCCTGACAAAAGCAGCCTTTTTATTCCCCGGATGGCAAAGGCCTTCGTAGAATTCTGTTCTGTCTCCTTCCTTATCTATCCTTTTATTATTATTTTTTTTTTTAACCAAGCAGATCTTGAACAAAGCCGCAGCGGCTGACATGCAAATGTAACTGGGGAGAATAGCGGCATCCAAGGGAGTTGAGATTGTCCGACAACGGGATGTGCTCGCTGGGGTTGCATTGTGACGTACGGCTGAGACACATCCTCAGGGTCGAAAGAGGGAGGAAGGGGATAGTGGATATTGGCTGGCCAGATTTGCAGCATGTCCTGCTGACTTCCATTTTATGGCCCGTGAATCGCAGAGCCCTCTGGGAGTCTATAATCCGCCCCCTCCCCGCCATCCCCTCACCCGCACTCCCACTACCCATACCCACATCATTTTATTGGTCTCTCTGGATGTGTGACTGCTGTCCCTGGTTTACAATGATCCATCCATGTGGGGATTCTCCTGCAGCCAGACTGTTGCACCACTACGGACATCCCAATTTGCTACTGGATCCCACCCACCTATTCCCCCCTCATATGAATACTACCTCCCTCCCTGACATGCTGTTGTCCCATGGTTTCCTGTGGTGATGCCTCAAAGCGACTGTGCCCACCATGACACTAAGCCTCGGCACTGAGGCTCTGCAGTGCAGGGGCCCAGTTGGGTATTTCTCAATGAATGAAGCTGGGTACTGGGGAACGTAGCAGTGCCAACTCTCATTCACACATTTTATCTCATTTACACACAAACCACACATCTCCTATTCACATAGGCCACTGTGCATATAGCACTTATGGCTAAGGCGGATGATTGCTACCGGGTGTTGGTCACACTGCAGCCGTGCACAGTATCCATCAGCCAAACGCAAGATCTTCCTCCGCCTGGAAAAACTCATTTAGATCTTATCTGGGGAAAAATTTGTTTGCTGAGGGAGAAGGAGGAGGGTAGTAGCAGGAGAAGTGACTGTAGTCTAGCTAGTGCTGCTTGATTTAATTTAGCCACCGATAGTGTCTCTGACCACTTGTACTCTTCTTATTTTGGAAGGTGAGTGAGAGTGAGTGCCAAGGAGGGGGAGATGGAGGGAGGCAAAGAGAAAGAGGTATTTGTTTACAGAGACAGAGGAAAAGAGAACCGTGGGATTTTAGATGATCATCTTTCAAACATTTAGAGACATTATGGACATTATACAGTATAACAACCTGTTGAGTATATGACAAAAATGTAATCCAAGACCATCCTTAGTCATTGATACTGGATATATAACAATGGTACACCTCTGTGCTTACTTATGATATAATGCTGTGAATCACTGACATCTGTATAATCCCATAGGTGGTGCTGAGAGAGTTAATTAATCAATACTCCCCTAACAGAAAATGAATCAACAACAATTTTGTAATAACCAACAAACTGTTGAAGTCAATTATGCAGCAAAAGGCTGCTTTAATGAATTTTACAATAACTGTATATTGAGTCTTTTTAACAAAACATCCGATTGGAAGAGGTTTCGAAATTGTGATTGAACCATCTGCGACTTTTGCCTGACATTTCATGTCATGTTTAAATAAGGAGGGCTATGAGTAAAACAGACAACACATTCATGCCCTCATGGAGGGTTGAGCGTGGTCTGTATCGAACCATGAAGCCATAAATATATCCTCTGTGGTGTTCACTGGATGCAAACAGAGGAAGATGTTCATCCCTGTATGTCTCTGTACGTCTCAGTGTTTGCCTGCCAAGGTGAATGCGGTACCTGATACTTGCTGTGACCCAAAACGCCCCTGTGTAAGTTCTTTGGCTGGCCAGGCACACACACACAGACAGACAGCCAGCCAGACAGACAGACAGACGGACAATCTGCCTTCGACCATGGGCAGCTTGCTCAGTCATGAGTGGGATGCTGAAACGATGAGCACTAGCCTGGTGCTAATCACCATTTTGACACACCAGATGACACAGACAGGAAGCTGCTAACATTTTGTGATCAAAAGTCAAAATGCTAATGCACATCTGCCCTTCAGCGACTAACTGCACTGAGCTGAAACGCCTCATAAAGCATGCTTATCTTATCTTTATTGTGATAACTTAGGAGTTAACCGAGTTAAGAGCAAGCTGCAGGTTGAGTGGGATCACATTCACACTTGCAGGGTGGGAGAGTTGCATGTTCCCACATGTGTGTGTGTGTTTGTGTGTGTGTGCCAGTGTGTGTATCAGCAACACGTGTGTAACACTGCCTGCCCGAGCTGGAAGAATATTTGCTTTGCTTATCACCGCCCTAATGCTCACTGACAACTTAATAACATCACAATTAACTAAATGCTAAACAGATGCCAGTGCTGGACTAATGTGATTGAGACAATCGGCACTTTTGACGTGACCCCTGTGTAGTGCTGCCATTGGCCTAATTTACTTGAGTGACATGACTGGACTGTGTGTGTGTGTGTGTGTGCGCTGGCATGTGTATTTGTATTCGAGGCAACTGATTGCGAGGCCACCGGTGTGAACAATTTACTGGGAAGAAAAGAAATAATGTCACCACTGACCATCATAACCTTGTTGTACTCCTCTCTCCCCTCCCCTCCTCTTTCTCTTTTGCTTTTTCTGTCTCTCCTCCTATCCTCCCTCCCTTTCTGCCGCTCTCTCTCTCTCTCTCTCTCTCTCTAGCCAAACTATTTCTGGCTTGAGAAAAGAAAGTGTTTACTCTGCGGCAGAGGCCTGCTGGAATCACGCTGTGTTCCCACTGGCTAAACCCACTATTGCCACTCCATGGTTTGCATATTTTCCCTGTATTACAAGACTTTAAAAAAAGGACGAGGGGAGATAAAGAGAGAAAGAAAGAAAGAGAAAAGAGTAAGGGAGCAGCCTCCCCCCCCTCCTATTGTATGTGGATTTTCCCTGGCACTGCTATGTGCTGTGTGTGTGTACATGGCTAGGATTCATGTATAAACAGGAACACCAACAGTCGGACAACAAATTCTTCCGTGGCCTGTGGACTCCGAACTCATTTCTACACGGGTCACATGGGAGACGCAGTCCCTGTCGTTTCTACTGCTACTCACAGCTCATGTTGAATAACAGGCAACTGCTCACACTGAATGTGGCCTCAGTTTGGCTGGATGAATGTGCAGATTGCAATGCAAATTACAAAGTGTGCACTTGTGGATATATACGGCTCAGATTGGCAGTTACAGAGCCTGCAGAGCCTGTAAAATGCATGAATCCGTAGCAGTGAAATCTTCAATTTTTTCAAAATGCAGTCAGCAGACTAAAAAACAAAACAAAAAAAAAGTACTTAAACTTGAATTTATTGCTTACTTTTTTGTTTGTGAGCCACTTTCTTTGTGCACATATTCTGACCTTTTGCTTTTCTGCACCAAGCTGCAGTTTAATCAAGTGGAATGTGAGTGTGGTGGGTTTTACCAATAAAATACAAGAGCTATAAATTATGGCGGGGACCAAAACAATCTAATGAAAAAAAGAGATGAAGATAGCTGGCAGATGTATAGAGATAAAGGCAGTATGAGAGGGGGAAAAAAACAGCAGCTCACGGCTCAGAAATGCCTGACGAGGAGAGGTTTTACTGGAAATGCAAAGTGTAAATGACACGTTTGAGGTGGCCATGTTTAAAAGAGCACAACAGTGCCACAATAAGATATGGTGTGGGACAAAATCTACATTAAAGCAGTTCTAAAAACAGTTTACAGCTGATATCATAAAGAGCAAATGACATGATATACAGCAGTAATGGACAACTACGGCTTTTCTGCCAGAAACATTGACTTCTGTTTGAGCAACTTGACCTTCAGTAACCAGGATTTATTCAACACAATGCAGTAATGACCGTCTGTATTAAACAATAACTAGCTCCTTAAATTTTACGGCTCTCTTCAACGGCAGAGTTCACATTATGTGTTGAACTTTATTGTCCTTGGTTAAAAAAAAAAGAAGCCTCATCTATAGATAAAATCCTCTTTTTCTGGTCCGTAAATTGAAAGTCAACTTCACAAATAGAACAGCTAAATTTGATGCCCACGTCGACATTGAAAAACTGCTTTAGATAAAAAGCCAGGCCTGTGCGTCTGCATGTGCTCTCAGAGGATAAGGAGGGCACCGCTGCTCATATGGCATGTCATGCATGTCGTTTTACTATTTGAATGAAATCTCTTTGAAAGCAAAAATAAGAAAAAGTCTGAGCACAATGTCATGCTTTGGCATTTGGACTTCACTCTGGCATTACATCATTTTAAGTCACAGTAAAATGTAATTAAGGTGCTTTTAATATTTCTGCCAAAAGGTCAAGGTGGCCCGTGCCTTCGATTATATTAGACCCAGTCCAGGTCTGTCGTACGACCATGCTGGATGCTCCTGACGAGTTCAAAAAATGGGTTACAGGAGGAACTTTCAAAATACAAATGCACTACATGTTCAGCAATGTTTACAAATGTTACGGCTGTTAGAAATATTTCCTATCAAATCTTAAGTTTGCATCTTTACAATTCTTCCTGTAACAGATTTGATGAATGCCAGAAAAATCTGAATTCCATGACATGTGATATAACAGCTCTGAATCTAGCTACTATTAATATATCTCTTGTATCACTCAGGATAACAACAGATATTAGGGTTACATCAGGCAAATACCATTGATTGCCATTTACGCCTGACAGTATCTCAAAATAAAAATTCAGTTTGGAGTGGTTTCATATTAGTGTGCACTCTCTGCTTCCTGTCAATCACCTGCTGAAAATGGAAGTCTCCACAATCATCATAAGAATGTAACCTATGTTTGTCTGAGAGGTTGCTCTGAGGTGAATTCTCAGTGCATACATTGCATTACAATCCGTGGACATGAGACAAAGACAGTAAACGGGCTACAACTCGAAATGACAGCAGTGTTTTTCTTTAAGGATGAGAGCTCCATGAAAGCCAGACAGACTGTGTTCTTTGCTCACAAAAGCCCTGAGGCGAGTTCCAGTTAAGAGAGAGAGAGAGAGACACTCTGATGCGATGCCATCCAATTTGGGAAAATATGTGACAAAAATTAGCCTTCAGTAGATGTAATGCAGCTCACAAGTGAATTTCGGCTCTGGTACACAGACATTCCTGGATTCATTTGTGTGTGTATGTGTTGCACAACACTGCCAAAGAAGGGGATGGTTTTGCAGTGTGTGTTTGTGCATGTGTGTTTGCACGAGTTCAGTGGGTAAAAACAGCCACATGATGTTTTGCTGCAAGTTCCCTTGGCATCCCGACCAGCCCCCTGCCCCCACCTCCACCCCACATCCTCCATGCAAAAGAGCTTGTCCGTTAGGAATGACGACAACTTCAGGAATGCCGAAACGGCTGCCAAGCTATCCCATGGTTTTGGATAGCCACCCGCTATACGTCCCACATACAGTACAGTTTGAGGGAGTAACAGATAGGGGTGTGCTATAGCAAGGGCAGCTCTGTTAAAACCAAGAGAGACAAAGTGAGAAAGAGAGAGAGAGAGAGAGGTTGAGTCAGACTGCAGCTGATCAGGCCAACAGAAGAGATGCCACAATAGTTCCCATTCAAAGCAGCAAGAAACAGCCACAGTTTCAGAGGCCAAATATTGTCATCAGAGAACATTAGCCAAGGGCTGAAGGGCTGCCAAGAGGCAGGCAGAGATCAAATCTGGCTTTGATGGCTAACAGTAACCCCATGCTCCAACCACACGCCTTCTCTGATGTTTTGCGTCCTGGGTACTGTACACACAGACATTTCTGTATAAATAAATCCATGTTTGTTAAGCTTTCTAGCTCAAACACTTAACACAGCATTGTCAGCCGAGGGTGCTTTCGTATTTGATGCAGTTTCTTTTTGTTTTGCCCATGCCTGTATATTCTGCTAAGATAACATTAACAACATTTTCCAGACATATAAAGAAGGCCTTATGTAATATATAAAATATACATAAATAAAAGTTAATGCTGTTAGCAATCACTATAGGAATGCATTGTTCATCACACCTCATAACACAAACATTTTGAATGGATGAACAACGGGAACAATTTAGCTGCTGGTAAAGCTTAAAGTTTTCAAAAAGTAAAAGGAGGCCAGCATGTAAAGGGACTAAATAGAGTCTATGGTCATTACAATCCGCTTTGCACCATGAAATGTACTGAAAAATTCATAGTCTGCCTGTTAGATTATAAGGTAGCCTGGATGCATGCTGACATTTTTGCCTGAGGGTGGTGGCAGCAGAACAGATCAGAGGGTCACCAAATATAATTTTGGAATTATCCTTAGGGATCATGAATATCCACATAATGGCAATCTGGCCGGTAGTTGAGATATGTTATAAGAGCCAAACTGACTGAATTACTGAGCACCCTGGGAGAAATCAAGTTGGTTAAATCCAATAAAAACTCATTTATAGTCTTGAAGGTGTCACAGTGGACAGATTATTTGTTAAAGGAAAAAAAAAAATGTATGATCCACACTTTTGACTTCCAAAATTTGATATTCAGCATAAATGTCCTAGCAGATTGATCCATCAGGTGGAAAAGTACCTAAATGGATATAAAACAGACATCTGAAGTACAGCCATGGACTTCAGATGTCACGTTTCACGTCTTGTGCTGCATCAGGGAATATTTGACATGTGCAAGAAGCTCCATACAATGCACATTTTGTACCTAAACTTTGGTTGTACCAGCAGCTCCTTTTGGAAAACTACAATAGACACGTTCCTCTCCATTATGTGAGAGCGAGAGACATAGAAAATGACTCGTTTGTTTACCTCTCTCACTCCCATGTTATCAGTTATTCCTCTGCTGGAAACAGACAAACCAGCAATCAACCTTCATCACACTGCTTGAATGCAGGACACACATGCAGAGATGTAAGGACACAATAAACACATTGTGAACTAATCCAAGACTTAATGGGATTTTGGATTAGTTTTTCTGTTGAGCAATTCATTTTAAAAGGTAAGTTTTATAGCATCAAGTTTGTCCCAAAAATGACTAAAACTAGTAAACGTTTAACAAATTGGTCACATACAGTACAATAGTGAACCGGCTTAACACCATCATAACAAAAAAAAAACACCCTGCATTACCATAACAACAGATAGAAAAGGACAAGAATATAGAAATTGTGACAATCAGCAAGTCTAATATTGAAAAAAACGAGCGCCATGCTTTTACAATGGAGAGGCCAAATGTCAAGTACTGAAACCCAGAGCCAGGGATGTCATAATGTAGATGTACAGCACCTTCAAGTGCACAAAGGAAGAGAGAGTGAAACTGAGAATTGTACGGTGCGGAGAAACTGCCTTGTCATATTTTACCAGAGCCCATTTTTCAGGCTCTGATCCCTTAGAGGGGCTCAACACATGGATGATTACTATACTATTACTGCTGCTGCTGCTGCTGCGGCAGTTGTCTGGCAGGAAGACACGTCTGGCCCTGGCTGCCGCTGCTCTCCCCCCCTCCATCCCCTCCATCCCCTCCATCCCCTTCCATTCGTTCCAGACTGGAATGCCTATATTTAGAGTGCTCCTTTCCGCTGTTATGGCTGTTGGATCATTAGCCTCGTTTAACCCTTCTTTACCTCTAGTGAGATGATTGGCTGAGGGCAAGCCCCTCAGGGGTACCCTCCCTTCCCAAAAAAAAAAAAAAAAAAAAAAAAAAAAAAAAAAAAAAAAAAAAAAAAAAACCCTGACTACACTGCTCCACCTTTCTTTCTCAAATGTTGAGGAAGGGAGGGGGGGCTGAGGGTCACGGCTTCAGATGAAGGACAAAACACAAGATGATGGTAATGATGATGATGTGTGGCTATTTTGGGGATCGGCCTCTGGCTTGAACGTGCATTGGCAGCACTCTTTGCTTTCATGTCATTTTATTTGACAAGCTAAGGCGGGGCTAAAGTATAGTGATGTAGATGGGTTAGTGGGTCATACCCTGACCTTTCCTCTGATGCCCCTATTAGACCAAAATGTAAACTTAAGAAATATCTAAATTTGGCAGGCACATTCCTGCTGCTCAAAAGATTTCATTTTTTTTTTTTCATTTTAGACTTTATAGGCCCCTAGTGTCTTAAACTCTGTGTGCAAAATATCACAAACTAAAACTGGCAATAAACTAGTTGTTGACAGTTGCCAGAGGATGAATTTGGAGATCCTGTGGCATTTCCTGTAGCACCACCCTTTAAGCACAAATCAATTTTCACTTTTACAAGTTTTTCTGACCCAATACTAAGGCTACACTATGTGAAAATGTATTTGAAATATGATATTTAATATATTTCTTTGTTTTATCTGTAATGTGATACATTATGGGGCAATATTATCTGTCAAGCTCCTATTAGCAGTAGTATGGCAGCATATGCAGCGCATGACAGGGTCTAAACGTTTTGAACGTGGAAGGAATGTCCAAAATGTTGCATGTGGAGTGAAAAAAACCCCCCAAGGGACTCACAAACACACATACAACATAAAAACAGCACACAGCCCAAGCACACCATCTTCATAACAAAGTGGAGAAAATTTAAAGAGTTCATCACCAGCAGTGAAACTGTTCTGGGCCATCACACATCTGCCGAAGGGGGATTTACTTCTTCCTATTTACATCTTGGCACCTAGATCGTCCTCGTCTTCCCATCTTCATAGCTGAGCACTGATAAACAACATCGGCCTGCCAAGTTTTCCCGGTTTGTTGATTACTGTTGGGTCTGTCTTGATTTAGGGCAAGTGGGACTAATCCAAGATGATGTGATCTATCTATCTGTCAATCCATGGCTCCATTTAACCAGAGAAGGCTGAACAAGCCTTCACACGCCATCACAACACACACCACGCCACAATACACATGCTGATTCATGAAAATACCCCAAAAGATTGGGATTGTTTCTCTGACTGATTTGTTACTACTATTTTAAGGTATTTTGTCCTCCCAAAACATGCATATTATTCCTAAAGCCTAGTCCACAAAGAAAATAATGTGAATCTTTGTGTACAAATTCAACCTATGCAAACATACTGAGGTAGCTGCAGAGGAGCTTGAATGCGTTTTGTTTATGTCTATGGTGTTATCACGAATGTGTTCATACCGGTGTGGATCTGCCGGTGAGCCTCCAGGGATTCCTCTGTCTGGAACTGGGCACCACACTGGTCACAAACTATGGCCTTCTCACCAGCTGCATAACAACAAGAGACAAGAGTGCATGTTAGACATTCACAAACACACACACATACCACATTTCGAAATGGAGAGAAAAAAAAAATCTTTGTGGAGACCAAAACTGAACTGAGTTTTACTTTATTTTACACTTAAACATATCAATCATATCTTTGAAATGTCAAGGAAAACTGTATCATGATTTAAATTTGAGTTTGTAACCATAAAACACGCAGCTGGGTACCCACATTCCAAACCTTCTTGCTTACTTTTTAAGGTGAAAGGGAGGAGAAGTTTGGATTCGGAGACCTTAAGGTAGCTACAACAACTCTGACAATAAATCAACAATAACTTTAGTTTATTGCAGCTATATCAAAAGCAGCATAAATGTCAGCTGAAGTAACAAGAAATGCCAGATGAAAAGCCAGACAGCACTGAAAAGTGAACTTTCAACTGTAAAATGTCCTGCACATCCTATATCTGTCACAATTCATTGAAAAATAAATGCAGTTTATGTGTTGCCGTATATATATTAGTTTAAAACAGTCAAATATCAAAAATGCAATATTGGTAGACTTTTGCAGTCAAGTATGCCACATGCACAAACATGTACCTGTAAATTAATGAATATTAAGTTTTTATTTTTTGCAGAAATCTCTTGCGTATGACCACATTATTTCATTCAGCCCTCAACCTGCATGATAATAAGTTAAAACATTGTGATTTGCTATGAAATAATCACTCACCTCCATCACTTGTACCAGGCAAGTGCTGCTATGAGAAAACTGATTGACCTAATGTTTATGTTTTGCAGCGTGATACTGTATTATCTGAAGGCTTAGACTTTCATTATTCAATCCCCTTTCGTTTTTTCAGAACTTAGATTAATATTTTCCAGCATTTGATGGATTAATGGCTGCATTGTAATATATCATTTAGCCTACATTTAGCTTTCTGATTTGATGAGCCAAACTATCCGCCTTCAGATTGGTCACATTCAGCTCCAAATTGAATGAATATGCATATAGTGGCAGGAGGTGTCATCTCATTCCCCATACATAAGCAGATAATTTAACATCACAAAGTCCATTCTTGTGATGGTTCATGTGACACTACCAGTAAGTGAACCCTCTTTATGTCAATACATACTGTAGACCCAAATGAATTTATCTAGTATGTACACAAACTGTAACAAGCTTAAAAGATCTGCACAAGGCTGTTATGTTTCTGCTCTTGACTTCGAAGTTATTGTTAAGTACCCTTCTACTTTTGTTGCACCACACTCTGCTTCTGTTTATGCAAGTATATCAAGTATGTAGCCCTTGAGCTATGGTCTGAATTGTGGTGTTTGTCTTTATTTTATGAATGTGTACAACCTTGTACAATGATAAAAGGAGTAGCAGGAGACTGGCATGCACAAATACACAGTGCTATTGGAGGGCACATCAGATCAGGCCCAGGCAAAAGACTTTTTATGGCTTGGCACTAAACACTGTACATGCCATACACATCACACATCAAACAGATGCACGCACACACACACACACACACACAAACACACACACATCTGGATACTGTGTGTGTGCAAAATAGGCGTGCATGTGTGCATGTTTCCAGTGCAAGCACAGAGTGATCTCTCCCGACCAGACCTTGGTTTGTTCTTGGCACGGCCTTCTGAGTTACGACACCTCCACAGAGAGAGAAAGAGAACACAATGAAAACAGGAAGCCAATTCTTAGATGACAGAAAAAAAAAAAAAGTCAGGGAGAGATGGCTTGTGTGGTTTCGCAACCGCAGTGACATTAGGGAACGGCCTGTACTGTAATAAGCTCTACCAAAAGCAGAAATGACACGGACGTACATGACAGAGTGTGCCTGCCAGTAGAGTGCTTATGCAACAAGTTATGCAAAAGACAGTACGCCGCACAAGTGAGCGTGACTAGACCATAAGCCACTGCAACGCAACCTTTAAAACCAGAACATCCTGGATTTGTCTTGATATCACAAGATTTATTTCCATTTAACTACTTTAGACTCAATAGACTGAGCTGGAGAGCAATGTCCTTTTTAATTGGCTGCATATTCAAGAGGCATAATTTGTAGTGTGAGCGTATGGCGCTGCAGTGTCAAATGCACAGATGAGCATATGGCCGAATTAGCTGGCAAAAGCAGCCACTTAACCTTTGGAGAGCAAGACATGTAGTGGAGATGTAGACAGAATCCCCCAACACACCCACTGATGTCCCTCATTTGCATTAATCACATAGTACCTCTGCTGCTTATTTAACTCCCTGATTCATCATTGTTGGATCAACTGCAATTATTATTATTTATTTTTTTTGCATGCTACGGTTGCTCTGCTAACCTGCATTGGACTTAATCATCCTCTAGACTCCTCTAGACATTGATTTCCCTTTGGCGGGAGCAATTGGAACAATTTTATGATCATACAAGTGCATCCCAGACTCCATCAGGTTCTACTTGTAGACTAATATCAGTGCACACATTCATGTTTTTACTTTCTGACAAACTGTGTGTGTTTTTAGCCCATCTACCATATGCACATGTGCATAATTGACATTCCTGCTGATCATTTCCCAAAACACACGAGTTTTCCTACTTTCTGGGGAAAATACTTGGCAGTGATAAAAGTAAACACTTTGCAGTGAATTGAAACTTGCTTGAAAATATGTGCTCCATCGCAGTAAAGTTTGATGGAAAGCGAGTTTCGAATTTCCCTTCTTTCACTGCCACCCCTGAGGTGCCACTGTGCAGGGCACTTAACCCGCATCTGCCCCAGATGGGCTCCTCAGTGACCAACAGATCAAGCTGTGATTGTCCCGGGCAGCTTCCAGGTGTAAACGTGTGCAACTGTGTGAGTGTGTTGCTGTGTGTTCCTGGAAAAGACCATTCATGCTCAGAAAATCTAATCTGGTTAAAAAAAAAAAAAAGAATGGACATCAATGGCTGCCTGGAAGGTAAGAAAAACACATTTCCAACTATGGTTTGCACAATTGTAAAATATAGGTGATTTGTAGTAAATCAGCTTAACAGTGGCATGGTTACTACAAGTAATGACTCCGCCTCACAGACTGTGGAGCAACACTATAACCAGTCTTCTGGGAGGCCAAGAGGCGTGTGCTAAATGGGCCAGGGATAGGATTTTAGTGCAGGGCATGCCCCTGCTTGTGGCACAAGGACATAAATTGTCAGGAAATGCCTGCATGGTGCCTTGCTTCAAGGAGAATGGAGTTGTGTGAGGTCACCATGGGGCAAAGGGGGGAGGAAAAGTGGGAGCACAGGAACCCAGGGTACACACAGCCAGGCAGCCACCCAGCCAGATGCCCGTCACTCTAGTTAGCCAGCTAAGTGCTAACAGGGGGCCCTCTGCTTGGTAACAGCCGCCATCAGCCATTTTCACTGCCAAATTAAAGTGATAAATCTTGAGGCCCCTTTGATCGCATGAGGGTGAACTTGTTAGTTAGGAAAGATGGGGTAACCAGTACAGAGGAGAAACACACTTGACATCAGCTGTTACTCTTGTCACGTGTACTGTCCATGAACAAACATGGAGAGTACACGTTTTACTATGTTAAAACCAGGCACCCATTCAAAATGACACTGTAGAATCTAAAGGCAACATCAAAATGGACCTGATGTTCAGATTTTATTTGCACAAAACAAATATTAAATCGTGGCTGCAACATAAAAATGAACCATCCCAAAATTAAAAAGACCAAAGAGGGAAAAAAAAGGAATCTCCAGTTGGTAGACTTGCCCAGTCTGCTCTGTTAATGGGGAGTTCTGTGACACATTGCCACAGATTTAGCCCTTAGCTGACATAATAAAAGTTGCACAACCCATGCTGAGTTACAGTGTGTGTGTGTGTGTGTTTGCATGTTGGGAGGTAAGGAAGGGGTGGTGATCAGGTGCCACATGCCACTGAAGCCACTTCCCTTTTCACTTCCCTCTCTGAAATATTGCACAACTGTTGTTGCAGTGCAGTGTGGCTCAGTTATTTCATAAAGGGTTGTAAAAGAGAACAAGCCAGAGAGGGCTCCATGCCAATCAAGTAAACTTCCACAAAGCCTGGGAGCAACAGACTAATATAACTGTCCTGTATATACTGTAAACCTGATCTGTCTTTACAGGCCCTTCAAGTCCCTTGTAAAGAAAACTAGAAAGACTAGTTTAAACTGAAGCTGCAAGTGTGTGTTTCAGTAGTAGAAGGTTCATATCAGGTGATTTGGTGTCCTGAAAAATTACAAATTGTGAAATTTTACATTAAGCTACTTTTTAGGCTTTCCTTTAGGATGCAAATCAGGCGCCATTAAGTGTGCGGAAGGATTATTATTTTAGTTGGTAATGAGATCGGGGTCTAAAGTATAATACCAAGTCAAGCCTACGTCCAATCTTTGTCAAAATAAAGAGTACTAATTTAATACCTGATAAACAAACCAGATCTTTATAATGGAATTATGTCTAAGGAATAATTAACAAAATGATTTATATGGTTGCTTTGTTAAATCATTACTGTACAGTAACCTTTCAAATGATCAAAGTCTAAAATCACAAGTTACAGGAAAAAATGAGCCGTGCGTCATGTCACATGGATCCACTCATGCCAAACAAATGTCACAACCATATCATTCACAATTTTTGCTCAACCTCCAAATCTCTCTGTTGTAAAAGTGCTCCATAAATAAAACTTGTGATTACTGTTGGGTGTAGTTGACTCTAGGTACTCTAACCACTTCCTTGGCATTATTCAAGAGTGTTTCACTTAAGTTAACTGCTGTGGGCTTCCCCCAACAGTGGCAACATTTAGACGTGATGAGGATTGTGGATTAGCCCACTGAGCAGGCCTCACAGGGAAGTGATGGTGCATTCCCTCGCTTGTAATTTCCCCTGACATGCTAAGTGCCCATTCTCCCATTTCCCTAAATAATGTGGTGTGCAATGGTGCATTGTCCTATTTGCTATTACACTCAGTCCACGTGTGCATGGAATCTGAGCTGCAAATGCAAACTGTTGTTACGTTATGATACAGAGACGAAGATACAGGGGAAAAGTAACCTCACTGTCCATTTGGGAGTTTGTGGCTGTGATAAGTGTGTTTGGGTGCAACAACACGGACACTATCACCACACTCACATCATCCAGCTCGGCTATGTGATCTCATAATGCCGCCATTCAGAAGCTCCGCTCATTCAAAAGAATATGTTAGAGACAGAGAAAGGCCCTGTTTGTCTGGGCTGATACTCCTGCTTTTCGTTGCCTCCTGTGGAAGACCAAATATTTTTTTGTAACTCTATGCCCACACTCTTGACTTGACACTTGTTGTTCCAACCTACTTTCTTCCACAGGTAGAGCATATATGCTAAGTTTGCAACAGATGTCCCCCCTTGGGGATTGCAGTCTAAACAGAATCTTTCATCAAAGACAATCGCAGAATTAAACATAAGAGTTAGAGAGCCTGTCTTTGCTCATAGCGACACACAAAAAGTAGGCCACCATGTTGATACTAGAGCTAAACATTTCACACTGCACTTCTTTAACAACCACGGGTCATTTTGTAATCTTCTGAAGCCATCGATCTTCCTATTTCAACACATGCATTAAATTACCATGTTTTGCCAGTTAAACATGACACGGCATGAAGTGTAAATGTAATTAAATTACGGGAAAAAAAGAGAATTGAATGTGCAAAATCATGCAGAGACCTTTTGTTTCCTGCAATGTAGACATCAAAATCAGCTGTCAAATGGTCTCACATGCCTGCTTGCATGGGATGGCATGACACTATTTAGCATTCATTGCACAAAAAGAAAAAGAAAATCCCTGTCTAAGAGCGTCCGAATTGAGAAAAGACTCAACAATAGAGCTTGACTGTTCCAAGAGAATAGGCCTGCTGTAATACATAAAATGTAAGTCTGGACAATCCATCAAGCCTAAAAACAAACAGCTCCGGTGCATATGAATAAAATGCCAGCTGTAGTCGACCTGTGGAATTTACCTGTGCTTTCTTATAATAAAAAATTTAGTTTGAGTCTTGTTCAACCATGCGTCTTGTAGACTGAAGCTTGATCATAAACTGTCTGCCTTCTGACTGCAGTGGCTAGTCTGACAAACAGGTTTAGACTGTTTAGCTTGGGATAACATATTAAGGAGAACTATTTGTCTAGATTGTTAATGAGAATCTGTGATAACAATTTGGGCAAAGTCAAACCTGGGATGATATTCTCTTATGCTCTGTAAGTATGAAGCATGGAGATCCATGTGGCTTTAAAATATGTACCAAGTAAAATTTCCCCCATCACACAATTCTTCTAAAATGAACAAACCACGCTGACCTAAAAAGTTACTTCATTTTACAACAACAAGAGTTAGGTCAAACATTAAAAGACCACTGAGAAGTCGCAGAGGCCTGAAATCCTAATTGGCTTGGTGATTTTTGCACATGAATGAACTTGTGAAGGTTAACTTGACATAATAAAGCTTCAGTTCACATCTCTTTTTTTTTTTTTCTCTTCACACTTTAGTTCCTACGCTGGCTTAGTTTTTACAGGGCAGGACACAGTTTACTGTATGTGCACATATTTCTGCAGAAAGTGGCTGAATGATCTGTACTCTGGAGTCAGGGAGGCTAAATGGGAAATTAAAAAGGCTAATTACGGTGTAGCTGTCGATGGCCGACCAATATCACACTCAGTGGTTTTCAAACAGTGTAAACAGGGCAGGAGTGAGAGAGAGAGAGAGAGAGAGAGAGAGAGAGAGAGAGTGAGAGAGAGTGAGAGAGAGAGGGAGGCAGACAGACAGATTAGGGAGAGAGGACGTGCATGTGTGTGTGTGTGTGTGTGTGTGTGTGTGTGTGTGTGTGTGTGTGTGTGACGGAGACAGACAAGCGCAGTCACCAACAAAAACATAGCCTGGCTGTTCACTGAGCCTACATAAATGCCTTACGTAAGACAGTACTCTCAGTACCAAAAAACAGCACAACTCCTAACACACACACAGGCCCCACCCACACTCCCCCCCCCCCCCCTCCGCACCCCCCCGCACACCCCGCATCCACACACACGTTGGTCTCACTACACTTGCGAGGACCTCCTTTCATTCCCATAAGTATAAAAAAAAATAAATAACTTCCACCGTCTCTACTAGATTCAAGCCCTTAATCTTTGCCATAAACTAAAAGTGAAGCGATGGACATTAAGTGTCAAAAAACGGCATCTAAAACTCAATCTGGTTCACGTACAAACAGCAAAACAAGTACACATACACACACATTCACGGGAACACACACAGACGCAGTATGCTGTCAGAACAATGAGTACAGACACCACACGCTCTCTCTCTCTCTCTCTCTCTCTCTCTCTCATCCCCCACCTCCCTCCCCTTCCTACCCGCCTCGCTCTACCTTCAGCGTTATAACGAGCCGTGCTGTACAGTTTTATTTACACCAGCCTCTTATCAGTGGTACAGCAGCACAGAGACTGCCAATTGGAGAGGACAGGCCACGGTACTGCCTGTACCCTGTAGTGGAGTAGGTGTGTACCGCCATGCTCCCAGCACGTTTTTATCAAGGCTCAGAAAAGACTGGGCCCGCGCCAGGCTGCCTCTTGAAATAATAAAACATACTCACACAGACATGCAAACACACACACACACACACAACACACTGGTTGAGTGTGCAATAAGTCACCACAACGAAAGCCACGTTATTACACAGGTTTTGCAGCATGCGTCCAATCGAGAAGGTTTCCATTTAAGGATATAATGGGGTAAAGCCACCTTAAGTCATTTTAACCACCTCTTTATAGGGAGGAATGGAGTTTAGGAAATGCATTTTTACCTGACACACATCTTAATGCACATACCAGGTAGCATGTGACAGATGGCAACGTGCAGGAGGTGACTGAGTTTAACATCAAATGCAATCAGGGCTCTCACAATATGTTTTACCACAGAAAACTGTTTTTAGAAAAACACTGTGAAGTGACATCATAAAAATATTTATCAAGTCATATCAAAAAATGGCAAATAGCTTATAGCTGACTATCGTTGGGTAAGTTTTTAAATGTATGGAACTAGAAAATGTCAGATTTCATAGTACTTTGCAAAACTGTAGCTTAATATTTAACTTTTTATTTGGATAGCAATAAGTAGCGTGCTAAATTATTAGCTCGGACGGTACTTTCTTGTACCACAAGTGCCTTAGGGGGCAAGAGTGAGTGACTGTAGTGTTCATTCTGCCCTAAATCCAACATCCGGATGAAGGAGCAGACAACCACGCGAAGTGGAGAGACAGACCTGCTGCTAGCTGACAGACAGTAAGCAGGGGGAGCTCGCAGGAGCTTCTTGAGGAATAAACCAACCAGGTATCGCTCTCATCTGGAGGAGAGCTCAGAGTTCATATTTCAAACTTTCGGGATTAAAAAGTGGATTTATCTTCACTCTCACTTCTCAACCTGTCTGCTGAAGTGGAGGTGTAGACATCCGTTGTTGTTGTTGCACCCAGAGTACCATGATACTACTTCATATTTATATAGAAACCGGACAAAAATAGCAATTGCTCCGGAAAAGTAAGGCTGGAAGTTGGACTACCTGGTAGGGGCTGCAAATGTGTCTGTTGACAAGTTGTTTGCTTGTCGTCTGAACTGAGTATGAACTCAGATTTTTTTATTTTTTTTGTACAAATCATCTCTCTATCACCTCATCTTCATGTAGTTATTCCATCATCCTTTTTTATTTTCAGTTCAGATCACGGTAAGGCGATAAAATGGTTCATACACTTGTGAATAGACACAAATGATCCTGCAGCTATATTGCAACCACTTGGCATTACCGTTATGATAATTTGTAAAATTACATTTTAAATATTTTTCAGGATATTGCAAATTTTATTACGCGCGTCTAACTCTAAACAATATTGAACAGTGTCATCGCATCAAGGGTGGTAGGAGGTGAAATGGTTGGAAGGAATTACACATCAGCCCTTTAAATTTTAAATAAGTTGTGAGCCGGCTTAGTATACAAAATCATCAGCTAGTCAGGAGAATCTCTTTTTTTTGGGAAACTTTCCTAGATTTTGTTTTATTAAAGCTTTAGGGATGATACAGTTGATAAGACCAAGAAATTGGTGAGACCACATGAGAGGACAACTATCTAGTTATAAAAGAGCATCCAAAGACTTTTATTCTACAATCAGTGTACTGGGCAAATAGAAAGTAGTTGGTCATGGAACATACATAATGCACTATGTAGATGCTATTGCAGTAACTATAAAACATGTGCTAGTTCTTACAAATATCAGTCAGACACACAGGGAGAAATTACTTTATGATGTGAGCAAACACAGTGCCATAGATAAGAGGAGATAATCTTGCTTTTCTGTGAGGGAGGGGTGGGGGGGGGGGGGGTAGACAAGCCATCAAGAAGCACAGGAACATGTTTGCTCCCAATGATATTGTTATCGACGGAGAGGAAAAAGAAATCAAAGGGAAGCGAGGGAGCATGAGGAAGAGGGAGGGAGTGAAAAAGGAGGAAACAGATGAAGACAGAGAATATTCAGGTCGCATTTGACAGCTTTACGGTCTGTTGCGCCGAATGGGATGTCTAGGGACGTGGCAAAGCAGACAAATATTGACTTGCAGAGCGTTCGGATACGCGCACACGCACACACACACACACAGACAAGGAAAATACACAAGACACTTCCACATGAAGCCTCTAAATTCAACCCCCCCCCCCCTCAAAATGGATGAGTTCACATTGCAACATCAGTCACCCTTGTTTTTTTGCCCAGCTCAACCTCTTAATCCATTTTGCCAGCAAACCAATTTGTTTGTCCAGTAGGTCACAGACAGTTCCCTGCCCTCACTGTTCCCTGTTCTCTTGTACTGTTTATTTCTCCCTCTCCTGTGCCTTACTTTCTCTGAACGACGAAGCCATTTCCAGAGCTTCTGCCCCCTGGGAGATCGAGGGCATCTCAGTCCACACATCCGTCCCTCCTCCTCCTCCTTCCTCCTTTCCTGCAGCCTCTTCCTCCCATCTACCTCATTCTCTCCCGTCCTCCTTACTTTGAAACCGTCTTGACGTCAGAGAAACCTGGTTTAAAGTGTGCGCTGACACAAACTCATATGCATCATTTGAAACTATATCTTTAGCTTTCTAAAATGCCTTCAAACTTTCTAACTTCTTCTTTTTGAGATGTCTACAATCAGAGAATGGAAATGTGGTATTGGATACAAAGTGTCCTGTTCTTTTATTGTGTACAAGTTGTTTTATGACTGGAATTTATTTTATTATTTTCCAGTTGTCCGATGTCTTTTACTTTCCTCTGAGTTTTTTTCCATTTGACTTTATTAATCAATCCGGACTGGAATATCTTGACAAATACTGGGTGCCATGACATAATGCACATTCGTGGCACCTTGAAGATGAATCCTAATGTTAATGGGTAAAATGTCTTGACAATATTGGATGGATTACCATGTTATTTTGTAAAAATATTCATGCTCGCCACAGGATAAGTTGTCATAACTTTAGTGATCCGCTGAATTCATCAAGCACTATTATCAAGTCAAAGCTGCAGCTGCATTTTGTGCCAATTAACAAATCTTAGCATGCCAACAGACTTAACTAAGAGAACCATGTTACTGCTATTTATTTTATCATTATATAACTAGAAGGCTTTGTTTCCTAAAGAAACTTTTGTTTTGAGGTTGTCTTTTTCCATCAGAAAAAACTTAATTCGCAAGTCGTGAGGACATCACTAATAAACTTTACAACTTGGAGCAAAAAGGTGTCACACAAAGAAGTTTTAAAGCAAAAGTTTATCGTTATCTGATTGCTTTGTTTGTGATGCCCTGCGGCCTCTGACATAAAACTAGCAGACAGCGTCATATCTCAGTGTCTGTAAAATGAAGATGGTGAATAAAATGTGTTCATAACAGCTAGGAATGATGGTGAAATAAAGAAAATAAGATCCAGGTTGTAAAAACTTGTAATTTTCCCAGGTGTAAGAACACCCGCAGAACAATATATGCTCTGCCATGCTGACCAGTAACAGCAATTACCCTGCTGTTGCCAGACACTGACCAAGTGTTTCAAAACACCCCCACCTTCTCCAAGCCTTGGCCTCCCCTCCTCCCTGGCTGCCCCTTGAGGTGAAAGGTGCCATGTGTTTTCAGCTTTGCTTCTAACCCCCACTCCCCCTGTTTTCAAAAAGAGAGGAGAAAATGAGGCTTTGACATGTATCCGTGTGCTCCTGCAGGCCACAGGCGTAAGGATATCTTCAGGGCCTTGGGTGGATGTGTGTATTTGTGTGTACATGTGGGTATATAGATGTGTGTGAAGAAGTGCAAGGAAGGAAACAAGAGCTGGATGCATAGAGGAACCACCCGGGGCTCGCCTGGTGTGAAGAGGCAGGAAGTAAGTTAGGCTGTTCTAAAATGCCAAAGTGGACCATTTCTCACAAGCCTCGGGGCCTGGTATTAATAGATCCTAGTTGGACAGGGGTGGGTGGGCTTCTAGTGAAATACACGCTGACATGAGTGACCTACTGAAGTTTGAGTCTACAAAAGTCTGTTGATAGAGGCCTTAATCAGAATAAGATAAACTTTAGATTTACTTGATTTTCAGTCTAAATAAACCAGCCCTGGGAATGCATTGGGTAACTTGTAGCTTTGAAGACTTCACTGCCAAGAAATGGTGACAGTAGGAAAATGCACACAACAATTTACCAACCCAGTCAGGGGGAGAGTGCTTTTGGTTGACAATGCTCAAAAAAATCCACATTGGGCAAAACTTATGAACTCACTGCCTTGAACTCCTTGGAGAGAGAATTCAGGAAGCGTTAAGTAGCAGAAATATGATTCACCAAGAGATGCACCAATAGTGAAATATATAATAGATAGAGCCTGTGCAATATTTGGCTGTGTAAGTTGTGTGTTTTGTTGCGGGGGTTTTCCGTTTTCAAGATATGTCTGACAAGTGATGTGTGACTACAACATGCAACACATCCTCCAAAAAACAGCCAAACTTAACAGCATGGTCAGATTGTTCATAGAGTTCTCCACTGATTTAGCATTGATGCAGCAGAACCAGAGCAAGATGTTGTTTGAGTGCATTCTTCTTCCTCGTCAAAACAGGGCACTGACATTACCCACAATCCAACCTGACCATCGACAGTCCAGTTGGAAAATCAGTTGTGTTATTGTAGCAGCAGCTAAGACAGTCTTGAGCTGCTAGCCTTAAAACGTCCGGTAAACTCACTTCTTTCTGAATTCCACATTTCCAGATTTTTCAATTATTGAGTATCAATTGTCATAGCAAAGATCAGTCCTATCAATAACTGTACCTGATATTAGAACTGACTTGAGATCAGAGAGTTCAAAACTAATCAACCTGACATTCTGTTCAAAGTCAATTTACAGCTATTCATTTAGACTAGGACGTACAGTAGGGCAGTTAGTTCATTTATAATCTACTCAAAGCCATTCAGTGGAGCAACCACCAGAAGAAAAACCAACAGGCAATAATGGAAGATATGCCTGTGATGCATCCTACACCTGACTGACAACATTTTCTTTTTTTTTTTGATAATACTGCCAAGAACAAGTCAATGTCACAGTGTTTTCAACAGCATTATCTCACAAGTGTTCCATTGAAAGCTACTGCAGCATCTTTCAAACCTTGACATTTTTCCCCTGTGCTTTGCTCTTTTAATTCCTCTTGAGTCTTGTTTATTTCTTGAACAGCTAGTGAATGTTCCTGTTGAATTTTGACTGCCTGAGCACTTCAAACCAGGTCCTTTACGGAAAAAAAACCCAAAACAAAAAAACAGTAGTTTTCCAAAGCAATTTGAAATAAAACAGTAACTGGCAACAACCCTCAAACAACCACAAAGCAGTTCTGAATCATTGCTGCAATGTACACCGTGTCCAGGGAGCTTTACCAATAAATGGGTTTTGAAGAAATGCTTGAAAATGATTGATATTTGCAGATCTCGGCAAGTTCTGTATGAATAATAAGACCAAAGCCCTGCTAGTAGCAAACTTAAGGTTCAACAACAGAACAAACAACATCGGGTACAGTTTTTAAGCCTAAAAGTTTGACCACCACTGAAATACAGGTCATTTAAGTGTTTGACTAAACAATCAGTGCTCAGGAAAATCCATATCAAATTCTAAGGACAGACTGCTAGCAGGGCTGAAAGCTCATTTTCATATGATATTAGCTTTACTCTATGTGTGCTGGGAAGGGAGACAGCCAGACCTGAGACTCTGACCAGCAGCTGAACTCTTACCCCTGTGACCACCACTGACTGTTGCCCAGCCAGCTGCTGGGAATCCAGCAATTGACATCCTCTTTACAGTGCTGTAAATGCATTTATAGTTCAAGTGAGGAAGGGATGAGATGGCTGCTAGATCAGGGCAGGAAAACTCATTTTGGCTGCTTTTTGTTGCCTGGGGGGGGGGGGTGCTTGTTGGAGGGCTGAGGTTTAAGGTGATTGTACCAAATCTAGACACAGAAGCAACACTTGTTGCACTGTTATTTTTTTATTTTTTTTTTTCTGCTTTTGCAGTAGCAGGCAAAATGACTGCCAAGGAGTACTGGAGAATGAAACCAAAGCAAAAGCTGTGGCTGTCTCTGGGAATTTTACCAGTGCAACAGGAGACAATGAACTCCTGCTCATTAAAAACCAGTGTGGTGGACACACAATGCATTCAACCAGTTTCATGTTAGCATAAGCATTCTTGTCAGATGGTGAGGAAACATTACAAAACCTTTCACTGTCCTCAGGTCCAGTTATCTCCCGCTGGCCTTTGTTTTCATTTTTTTAATTTTTTTTTGTATTTGTATACAGTGAACCAAAATGGCCACACGAGCAGAGAAATCATGGCAGGATGCCATACACACTCCTACACACTCTCCTTCCCTTTCCCCAGGTCAATAACCTGTAAAGATTTAGTGTTTAGGGCCCATTATTTCCTGCTTTCAAGTCACACATTGTCAAAGGCAATGCTGAGTTTATTAAGGCTGGAGTCATGGGGCCTGAATGGGAAGCAGGGAATACAGTGATCACTTGGTAGTAAAACCGTGACAAAGAAGAAATAAAAAGGAGGAAAGAGTGTATACTGGAAGAGAAATACTGGAAGTAGAGGAACCTAGGAATGAAATACTGGACACAAGCTTTAAATTATTTCTAAATTTAGTCATAAAAGAAAGGTTTATGTTTTTCAAGTTAATATCTATCATGTCTGCATGTTCTTATGTCAGGGCATAAATGTTAGTTATAGATAAAGCGATTAAAAACACAACTACAACATTGCTGAACAATTGATGTAAGTCAGTTCAACTCAGGAAAGAGGCCGAGCTGAGCCAACAGAAACAATTGGAGACATGGCTGAGAGTGCGGCGATAGGATATCCAAATGGCTAAACAACAGGAAATGCTTGAAATGTGCTTTTTTTTCTGTTGGGTTTTGTTTTTTTACTGCACTCAGGTGCATTGATTTACATACTTGTTTATTTTGTTTGATTCCAAAATCCTCTCTTCCACCCTGTTAAATCTTCCACATAAAACATAATAAGTGCTGACTTCAAACAGGCAAATCGGATCAATTAGGGAAATCTCACAACAAGAGCTATTTAGGGGAATAAACTTACCTCAAAATACCACATAACTTGTAGTCATCAAGCCTGCGCTATCTGCCAAATGACACCATACAGAGGTTACCACCTCTTTTCCATTAAGTCATCTGTTTTCCCCCAAATGGGGTGTCAGAGCGAGGATATTATTTGGTGAGCAAAGTCAAAAGAAAGACAAAAAAAAAAGAAAAAGATGAAGAAAATCCCCATGTTCAGATTCTGTCCACAGCACAGATGACTTTGAGATCCAATTAGTTATCATTTATGAGAGCATGAGCTCAGCTTTCTGACTGCCTTCATCAGCTGCTTTCATTTTGAGCTACAATAAAGTTAAAAAGACATTGCTTACGGCATGTATACTGAATTATACATGAACACATAGAGCCCTAAATAAACACCAGACAAGGAGAAACACATTTTCACGCATTCTGTTAACTGTAACGTTTCATAGTTTGAGAGCAAATCAGGTTGTCGACAGGCCTCTAAAAAATCTTACGTTCTCTACAAATCTACAGAGGTGATGACTATTATTAAAAGCATTTATTCAATGCAAAAGAATATCTATGCTAATAATTTTCCTCCCGGCCAAAGTGAAGTTGTTTGGATTTCAGGATTTGCCCTCTTCTTCTTGCAGCCCCGTCACTTTGAGCACACTGCTCTGGATATAGATACAGCAGAACTGATACTGTAGGGGCGATGACAGCTCCTGGCAGGCGGCCAAAAGTCGGGAAGTGTGTGTATATGTGTGGTTGGAGTGGTGGTGGTGTGGAGGGGTACAATCAGCTGAGGCAGAAATAGGCCAAATGGTGAATGTGCGGTTCAAAGGGTTCGCCTGTCCTCCCTAGTTGCTCTCTGAGTAGGCTTTTTTTTTTTAGTCTCTTTGCCTGCTGTTACCTTGCTGAATTATTTTGGAAACTCTTGGCTGGATGTAAATTTTATTTAACATTCATTGATTTAACTTGACTTTTGTCCCTCCAGGTTGAATCATAATTAATGTTATGTGTTAATTATTGTGTGGTATTTCTAACATGTACACGTCTCTGGTTGTGAAATATATTAAATATATTACAATGTTTTTCTCTGCTGAACATATTTTTTCCCATTTAGGATTCATTCTCTTCATGCAATGTCACTCAATTCACATTTTATATTCCGTGACATTTCAGTTTTTAGTTTAATGGAAACAGTTATGCCTGCATGAATTTGATACACTTGAATTATGAAAAGCCCTAAACACAATCCCTTTTTTTCATTACTTTGGCCCCAAAAATCTATTAAATATGCAGTTACATAACAGTTAAGATTCACTCAGTTTAGTTTTATCATCTAACCTTAGTGAAGACAAAACCTGATCTGTGTTAAACTGTGCCACCGGCAGCAAACACAACCATGGTGGGACACAGTGTTTTTTGATGTTCAAGAAGCCAAATTATTCACTTCAACCAAACGGATGAAAATGTCCCCAGTTTACATAGAATTTCAGAAGAAGAAGTCTGAAAGTGGGTGACAGTCTTGACAGAAACATCCGTATTGGTGCTGTTATCATGCTGGGTGCACTCATTATGTCTTTGTTCTCTTTATGTCTTTCAGTTTAACCCACAGAGATGTGTTTGCATATTTAGATTACATCTCATAAAGCAAAGGCTCTTTCTTGAGAACTTCCACTGGGTACATTTACATGCAATTCGCTTTTAATCCAGTTAATCAAGCGAACTGGTTTTGGGTCACTGCATTCACACTGTAGAACTCAAAACAAACAGGGTAATGTCTGGGCTGACTATATTTATAGTGGTAATACTAAAGTTCCTTTTGTGTGATCATACGATGCATATTTGATGTGATGCAACATGCAGTTGGGTAAAGTAGCTTCCAAAAAAGGACCTATAAGAAACCCTAATAAGTGAGCTGTTATCGGCTACTGCGACATGGAAACGTCTTAAAGCTTTTGATTTTAGATTTACTCTTGGGAACAACAAGATGTTCTGTTGACTAGCTTATTTAAAACCTTAAATTAAACCCAACTCCCAATAAGACTTGAAATCTGTTGACTTGGTGACACCTGTGGTCACTTGTGGTAGCACCAAGAAGTGTTTTAATATCACAGGTTCCAGCGTTCTGTATAAAAATGATCACAATACCAAAGTATTACCATTGGATGAAGCAGACACTAGAATCAACATGAGAAGAGCAACTGGTGTATCTGTGTGCAGCCCTGCCAAACAAACAAACAAATGGCGTTGCTGAGAGGATTTATTGTGTCATGTTGTTTTAATAAGGACGTCATATTTGGCACATGTTGTTGAGAATGCTGTCATCAGTGTCATCTGAAATCATGGCTGAATGTTGTGAGAGCAGAAATGTAACCCTGGCTTGACTCAAACTGGGGACCTCGCAGTTCATGGACTGCTAAGCTATGGGTGTGTCCCCAGGAATTATAACTTTAAACAAAATATGGATGATAATCAGTATTCATCATGCATTTGAACACAGTTGATAGCTAATTATCAAATGGAATAGATACTGAGCTGTACACGTGGTGCAGTCTGGAAGACTGCACACAGTGTTTCTGAAACTGTCTGTAAGCCTGTCAACCAATACAGATGCTTTTATTATTATTATTACACAACATGCAATAGTGTGCAGCAACAAACTATTAAATATAAACATGGGAACTCAAAATATCAAATAAATAGGAATGGAGACAGAGGTAGACATGGGTCACAGATGTCTCTGGATGTGAGACTGTGCATGGGATGTGTGTTGAGTTGACTTTAAAATGACAGTGTGTGGTCAGTAAGCACTGCCATTCAGTAATAGTTGCAAATCAATACATTGTGTAACCCCTAACCCCTTCTACCAAAAAAAAAAAAAAAAAAATCCTCTGAGGGAGGGGACATCCAAAAAGCCTGTTTACTCTTTGTGCTTTTCCCTCTGACCAGCCATATTAGTATTCCATGGTCACTTGCTTGTTTTCAACAGTTATAACACAATATCCATGCTTTGCTTTTATGTCGCACCTCCCAGTGGAATTAGTAGCATAAAAGCAATCCTTGTGTGTCCTGGCTACTTCCAGATGGCTTTGGGAGTGCTTTTATCTTCTCCCTCTGCCTCGCTCGCTCTGTCTCCTTTCACTTTCTCTTGCTTTCTTTCTTCCCCCCACATGAAAGTGCCGTCGGCAGATCTTTGCTTAGCCGGGTTCATTCTCTCTTCATCCGAAAATATAAAAGTTTCAAAGAGCATTTCATGAGGGAGCTCTTCCATAAATGGGATTCATAGCTTTCTAATCTGCGCTGCGAAATTGATCTAAAAAGTTTCCCAGAGCTATTGGCCAACTTACATAATGCAATAAAAAGGTCGTGCCTGAGAGAATATTTACTTTTATTACCATTTGTGTCACAAACATTCCCCCCCCACTCTGTTTTCCCAACTGGGACTGTAACTAAATCTTGATCCTTTGCAATAAATAAAAAAAAAGAAGCTGTAATGACATTTCATTCAAATCTATGAACACAATTTTAGTATGCTAAAGCAAGTTTGGAACAAGCTGTCAAAAGAATTAGTAGAAGTCTTTAGTTTTATTTAAAAAATGTGAGTGTAAAGCAACATTAAAAAGCAAGATTTATATGAGTTATGCTGTCTGGACTGGGCAAAAACCCCTGAATTATTCTTCATTCATCCCATCACATTCTGTCACATGGTGCAGTTAAAGTTATCTGAAATTTATTTGCCTGGCCGTTTATTTAACACAAGAATACCAGCGACAAACTAAGGCCTGGATCAGAAGGCCTGGGCATCACGAGCAGGCCAATAAACAGAAGAAGAACTGAACAGGACATGTGAACGGAGATGTGTGTGACTGTCTACCCTCATGTAAAACCTGCCTAATTACACACACTGTCATTGCACAATGATAGAGCTGTCAAAATTGAATGGCTGACTTCCATTTCTGCCGATGTCAGTGCATACCATGGGCTCATTACAGAAGCTGCGACAAGTGGTAGTGAAAATCTAATAGCCGTCATGAATGTATGACACACTGTTATATCATTAACAGAACAATGTTTTACTGTTGGGCATAATGCTGGAGAAATCTGAGGCATTTTTGAAACAGGAACAGTGGCTTCACTCTTTTTCCGTCACATGCTGTCCGTCCCATGGAATAACACTCACTTGACTTTCAGGTGTGACTTCCCATCCGGCTCGTCAGTAGATGATGGTAACGGTACACAGGGAGGATTGTCAGAGGAGGCTCTGATTTGATGCGACAGTAAGTGTTTTGGCAGGCTGACAGCTACAGAGCTTCGGTTGCGCTCACAACAGACCGGACAGTTTACAAGACACACCAACGTCAGACAGACAGCACATTTCACGCTTGGATATATTAGCACACATGACAAAAGGCCTACGGCACTGAGATGGTCTTACAATACTTTATGTGAAGTAATCAATACAGAGAGAGGATGTGTAAGTTTTTATTTTATTTTAATATTATTAAATGTATTTTAATTTTCAACTTAGGCTAACTTAGAAGTTAAATCAGTTAAGTCTGGTAAAGTCTGCATCCCAAGTGGACTCTCTAAAAGGTCTGCAGAAGTCCTGATGTGGACTGGTTGATTTGTGGTTTTGGGAACATGTTTTTGGTACATTGCTTTTTTATCCAGCTAACTACCGTCATGCATTGCATGACAAGAAGAAACTCATCCATGTGACACACGATGGTAGCTAGTTGACCATTGATCGTACATTATTTGTTTACGATGCATTGTGGGATACTTTGATACTTCCGCTAATTATCATTGGATGTGGGTGCAGCAATGGTAGGCTGGGAATTAGCTCAACAAACTAACTCTGTGTTGTCTGTGTTGATCAATGGTAAAGGTGTAACTGTGATATGTACAGTATGTCGCTCATACCACATATTCCTGACAACAGGTCTGATCAGGTTTATATGAAAACACCTGTGGGGTTGGAACGTGGTCTGGAATTTATAGTTTCATTTTCTTTTGTTGTTTTGCTCTTTTGCAAATCCATTCCATCCTCATACCAGAAATTATTTGGATATTGAGTGCTTAGTTATGAGTGTGTCTAAAAAACACGGTCATGGTCATCACGTTAGAAATGTGCTGAATGTGGGGTGCTGTTTAGCTCAGTTGGTAGAGCAGCCACACTATGTACAGAGGCTTAGTCCTTGCCGTGGCAGCCCAGGGTTCAAATCCGACCTGCGGCTCTTTCCCTTATGTCATTCCCCATCTCTCTCTCCCCACATTTCCTGTCACTCTTCAGCTGTCTCTATATAAAAAAGCTCAAAAAAGGCAGAAAAAATATCTTTAAGAAAAAAAGAAATGCGCTGATTGTGTCATTACGGTCTATTAACACACAAACACTGCATGAGGAGCAGCTCAGTGTTATTCTGTGAGCTGTCCTGGATACATGTCGCACCACTTGGTTTCTTGACTCTGTATGTGCGTGTGTGCGTGTGTGTGTGTGCATGTGCGTGTGTGTGTGTGTGTGTGTGTGTGTGTGTGTGTGTGTGTCTGGCAGTTTTACAGTCAAGCTCAATACACGCACGCACGCCCGTGCACACACACTCGCACAAAGCAACACAAATCCATACTAGCCACAGGCTCCTCTCCAATCTATTTTCTGCTCAGCTGGTTTTAAATGAAGTTATTATGACTCATTAAAATGCCCACAAGCTTGTGGAAGTCGGCCAATTACGATTTAAATTTAGCCTCCTGCTCTCACAACCTTATCTCCCCCCTGTACTACCCACCTCTCATCACTGCAACTGCTTTTTTCCGTTTTTTTTTTTTTTTTTGCGGGGGGGCGGCACCCTTCTCTCTAACACATACACACACCACACGCACCTGTACATGCGTGAAGGCTTACTTTGAATTGACATGCAAGAAGTGAGATAAGATTGTGGAACTGAAATGACCCACATTAAGATCTTTGCAAGTAATAATTACAGATCAAAGACTAAAAAACAAACCAGATAAAAATTTATATCAACACGTGCTGTCCAGATACACATAACAGCACCTCCTCCAATTGTGGCAGACCACTAATTGCTATACAGAGCTGCACAACTGGACCTCGCCAGTACTGCACATACACACACACACACTTACATAACTGAAGTTTTCCTTGGTAAACTTTGGTTTGCTTTTTTAAAATACTCAAACCACACCAGACAGTATTTGCAAATACATGTTTTTGTTGTGCACTGTTCATTTTGCAATGCATTAAAAGGCCAGCTGGGTTTGTCATATGCAGCACACACTGTATTAAACACCAGGTGTATGGGTGTTGTGTAGAGAGGTTACACTACTTCCACACAGAAAACCCCATTTTTTTTCTGTAGGCATTAGACATCGCTCTATACATGGGTTTCTATTTCTTACCCTGTGAGTGCCTTAAAACCAAGACCCATTGTGTCCAGATAAGTGCTATGGGGGACAACACAATCAGCTCTGCCCTTCTGTCATCTGGACGCCTTGAGACAGTCTGAAGGACCCTTTACCTAAAAAAAGACACTTCCAGAATACCTGGAGACTAGACCGAGCAATTCCACCTGATCCTTCTCTAGCCCCCTTGAGCAATGTTCACTATTCAGAGCCCCCCCCAAAAAACACACAAACACACACACGACCTAATTTAACATCACACTCTGAAGCAAACAAATGTGTGCAGCCTGTGCATCTTCTCCCTCCCTTCAAGTTAATGGTGTGCAGTCTATGCGTGTGTGTGTGTGTTTGTGTGTGGTTAACCGCATGTTTGTGTGCGAGTGTGTGTGTTTGATTCGTGTGTACACGTGTGTTTGTGTGCGTTCTACAGTATCATTCGAATTTCCAGGAGAGCAAATTAATTGGCAGCCTTTTGCAATAATTGACTTTTACCACACACACACACCACACAAAACACATGCATCTAGCACACACAATGAGCACTCACATCTCTCTCTCTTCCTCTCTCTCGCTCTCTCAGACACACACACACACACACACACACGCGCGCACACACACACACACACACACATGCTGCTCGCTGACAACAAAGCTGCTGGGAGGAGGGAGGGATGATGAAGCGAATCCAAAATTCAATCGACTGTGTTCTTGTTTTGAGCAGAAGGCACAAAGTGTACTGTACTGTGAGAGGCCATAAAACTCTCACTCTCCACCAAAAAAGAAAGAAAGAAAAAAAATAAAACAGCCTTTGGTAGACACACAGACGTTTCAGCAATCACCCTCCATCAAAACACTTTGTCTCGCATACAAAAATAAGACTTGGCATCAGAGCGGAATACCAAATCAGGCCCATTAAGGGAGCACAGGGGCACTCGCTACTTAGCAACCAAAAGGATTTAAAGCTGCAATATCCCTGTAATAAAAGGAATAAGATCAAGTCCTCTTGTTTTTTCCTTCATGTCTGAAAATAGAGAGGGCTAAAAAGTCAACTTTGAGCTTCCCTGTCTAACTTTTTGATTGGCAGACTTTAGGAATAACCAGTACTACAGGAAAAAAAAGAATGTAGTAATTTGATTACATACTAATCTGCTGGAGCTGCTTGTTTGACAAAAGCTGATTACTTGTGGAATTATTTCATTAGTGGTATTTGTGCTTCAGGGAGGATTCATCTTTTTCACATCTTGCAAATAAGAGCTTGCACGGATGATTCTAAATTGTGTTACTTGTAGAGATACTTCTGCTAAGTATATGATTAAAAGTACATTTGTTAGTGGTTCTTTGGGTTTTAACCATTGCAGCTAGTAGATTTGCTCATGACAAGTGCATAGCATTAACTCACATGTATTGATTTTGTATTGTATGCATGTAAAGTACAGAAATTATTTGTACTTTCCCACATTTCATATCAATTTCATGTTTTGTATTCACGTAGTCCAAGGTAAAATGTATATAATTGCATATTGAAGATATTAGACTGATAAGTTAATGTTAGGTAATATACCGTAAAAGCGAAAGCTCGCCATGATGCAACGTTAATAAAAATTCACTATAGCCAAATTGATTTACATACTTATGTAAGTGTGAGTTGCTGATGTCACATTGTAGCATTAATAAAATGATTCCCTCATTCATCTTGTGACCACAGACAAACAGGATCCTTGTCAAGAAGAGTGTCAAACTCTACTAGTGTCACATGTACAATTTTTTTTTTTACAAATCAGCACATCAGAAAAAAAGGAAGAGGCCCTGTTCATCTTGCGTAAACTTTGTCTGGTGTTATCAGATGGTGGACAGAGTGTAAGTGACAAATATGAAAACAACTCCTAAAATATTTATCCTTGTTAAGCAAGGAAAGTGTGACAGGCAGCCACGGGGTTCATGGGAAGTGTGTTGTTCTAAACCAAAATGAGGTGGAAGATAACAAATGGATTTGTTTACAGCAGGACCAAGGATACTATATCAAATATTTCATGAGGCTAAAAAATCTGAAGCTGAATCCTGAGCTATTTTGAAAAGAACTAACAACATATTCAGAATTTAAGCTTAAAAACTGAGCTAAAAATTAAAATCACCAACCATCCTGAGAATGGTGCTGGATAACGGGGTTCATCCTTTGGGGAGCCTGAATGTGCAAATTTCATACCAGTCTGCGCATGTCATTGTTATTTTGTGTATAGAGAGCCAAAGGTAATTTTGGGGATAGATGCTATTGCACTATCTTGCGTAATTCGTCTTGTAGGCGGTTTCTTACCAATCTTTTTAGTTTCACCATCCAAGATAGATGAGTAGACAGAAGGATGAGCCATTTGCTAAAAAATGTTGCACATACTTTAACAACTGTAAATGCCATTCAGTATCAAAGTATGAATTGTGCAGCCCTTCCATGGCATGCTATGATACATATTATTAGACAGTGAGACATCCCTTGCCGGTAAGTGACAGCAGTGCAAGTTACAGTTAATATCTTCACAGCCTCTTCCAGGAAGGCAGCTACAGGTGTCAGGCAGAACCATGCCGAGCAAAATGACATTTAAGGCCATCTAGTCTGAGTGTGCTTCCAGACACAGAGCTGTCAACCTGGCCAGCCAGAGACTCCATCACCCAGAGGATCATCACTCACATACTGTTCAGCCCTGGCTATTTTTATGTTTTATTTCTTTAGAAACACAGAATTTCCAAGAAGCCCACGGCACAGGTACACTGAGCACACTGCCTAAGGAGCGCAGCTGCTGAGAGCAACACGTTTCCAATGAAGACACATTTGCTGAGGACAGAGGGGTCTAACGAGTCCCCCCCCCGCCCTCTCTTCCCCACACTGTCTGTGGTAGGGAAATAAAAATATCAGACCAGCAGCAACGGCTGATGCTACAGTATTATAAGTCGACCCCTGCGTTGTGTCACCTCTCGCTCGTCTGTCCCTGACGTCGTGCCCTCCCATCTCCTAATACAACCCAGTTGAGATTTGTCCAGCTGCGCAATCCCAGTGGTGTTTGAAACAGTAAATCAACAGGCCAGGGGGAAGTATTACAAGAAGTGCAGGGAAGGGGGGGGGCTGGGGGCTTTAAGTTGCAGAGAAGGAGTAATGTTATGCTACTAAAGCATGAGCTACTGCTGTTTATCCGCTCTGTTTGTAACCCTGTGTTAATGCACCAAGGGAAACAGCAGTGATATATGTGTCTGTGTGTGTGTGTGTGTGTGTGTGTGTGTGTGTGTGCGCACATGCAGGACAGAACATCAGCTGTAGGAAAAAAAATGTACATGCAAACCGCTTAACACTTTGGACCATACTTTTATTTTTTTTTCTGAACTACTTCTTTTCCTACTACTTGCTTTTAATAGCACTCCCCCCTCCTCCGTCCTCCCTCCCTTGAGTCTCCTGTCTCTCTTCTCACTCATGCATACACACACACACACACACACACAGGCAGACACGCACACACACATTTAGGAATTTGTGGCCTGGAAGGCAGTCAAGTTTCATTAATTTCTGGGTTTGGGTACAGTACAGTGTGTTCCTGGACTCACATCTGCGAGCGATCATAAATGCTGGAATGCTGGCAGAACATCCAGACCTGCCGGCACAAATATGTCGTCATCACTGTGAGGGAAGAACCGGCACAACGCCAAAACAGCCGACCAGCCGACAGCCAAACAGCCAAACAAACGCCACGGAGATAGAAATGCAGACAAAGAGCAATGGGAAAACAGCCCTACCGCCTCGCAGTGTTCATATCCAAATTCTTTGCATTTTTCCTCATCTAAACGCTCTGGACATTTACGTGGGCATTTCACTCCCACACTGATTGTGATCAGATTGGAACAAAGCTTTTAATTTTAGGGAGCCAAGATGAACATCTGGTCAGAGACAGCAGGGAAACTAGACTTTTGGCTAACCCTGGCACTTTTACAATAATGTTATTTAATGTGCACTATTCAGGTCAAACAAAATATAAATAATTACCCAGCATTTCTCTGAACATAGCACACTTTTATCTCTCTTTGGTTAATGTCCTTTTCCTTCATTCAAGTCTCTGGTAGTGAAAGTGGGACAGGGTTCCAATGTTTTAGTGAAACTACCTCTGGGGTGGCGCTGTTTTATTTCTACACAAAGTGGCTTTAAGTAACCTACCTATCCCAGCTTTTCTTTTTTAGCATACAGCCAAAAAAGACCCACCAACAGGGAACATAATGCTATGCTACCAGCTGAGGTGTCGTAAAAGATAAATTTCCCTTCTGGTCTGGTCAGAAACACTTTTCCAAATGGCAAACCTCATTCTGGAAATACACTGTACTGGCTGACTAGTGCACAAACCAAACACAGGCATACCAAACTGATGAAACCCGTGTGACACACCATCACACAATGGTAGCATATGACCCAAAATGGCAGGAGATTAACAAGTAAAGTCATGTTTCCCTCAATAATGAAGAGAATCTAAGATAAGATGTGTTTGTGGGTAAACTACGATGCTTGTCTGAAACAGTTTAGTTCAATATTGTGTGTGCTTGTCATTTTGTCGTATTGTCCAAACTTTCTAGGGAGAATTATTACATTCCTTTAAACTTATGATGTGTTCTTACTATTTGCAATTACAGTTTACTTTCCCTAAACTGGGTGTGACATCTGTGCCAATACAACACAGGTGCCAAAACAATATTTCTTTTAACACCTGCAAGTATAAACAGGTTTTAATTCTTTTATTTCTGTTAGCAGAATGTGTCAAACTGCTCAGTGAATCAGTGCTAAATAAATGTATGAGTAGTAAGTAGCATACAGTCTGGAGAAAGTGTTTCTGATATATAGCAGGAATAATCCAATGCATACTCGCTTAGGAATATAACCAAGCAACAATTTAAATAAAGGCGAGTCAATGGTATAATCCATCTCTGCATTTAAATACTCCTTTCGGTTCCTTCACTGCCAGACAACACATTACAGAGATCATCTCTCTGTTCATATATCATCACATTGTGCCCTTGAGCAAGACACTTAGCCTGTGACTGCTGCTTAAATAAAGATCTTTTTTAATGTGCTCCAGGTCTCTCACACACACATAGACACACAGAGTTGGCTAATCCAGGGACTCTTTGCCATGTATACATACTGTAAACGGGGGATTAAGATTTATAAGCCATAAAGGCAGTGAGATGAAAAGTTGGTGCGAACAGAGATTGCGATGCGGGTGTTCAGGGAGAGTCTTATTTGTAATCTTATTATGCTGCATTGGCTCGCTCGGAAAACAAACTGTGAATCATATCAGTCTGGTCTGGTCTTGTTAGATGAGCTTCAACACACATACACACTCATATTCTTCTCTTTTAGCTGTCTACTGTGTCCGATGATGACGCTTACGCTTTCATACACACAGATTTAAAAACCAGATTATTTTTCGGATTATGGTTTTTGGTCAATGAATTCATATGGCACATTTGTGTATTTTTCTCTAATATTGCTAAGAGTTTACATACTTTGAGAATAGTAATAAGACAGAGGAATATTAAGTGTTTATTCCTTACCGTGGTTTGACAAAGAAGACTTGCTAAACTGTTATAAATGCAGAGGAGATTAAAACTTCCAGAAAATGGGCCTTGACTAAGTACTTTTTTTTTTTCAATATAAAGATGTGTTTCTACATCTCATTCTCATTTCTTTCGTTCAGTAATCTGACAAGACATTCAGTGCAAACTTCAGATGCTTCAAGTTTCAGTTTCCAGCACGAGCACTGAATTATTCTCGGGTTCCATTGTGACTTACATAACTGCTATTTCAGGCCTTGAATCAAATACAACGTATTCACTTTTTTCAGGGCAATCAGTTTGCATGAAATGGTCTTCAAAACATTGGCGTTATTTGTCCATCGGCGGTGTTAAAGTGCAGCAATCATTTGAAGAAAACAACATCTAGGACCTCAAAATGCACCCAAAAGGGGCTGAGTCACAGCTCTCCACCCTGCTTGAACCTCCATCTGCAGGCTTTGGCTCAGCAAACGCTGTCAAACACTAAACGTCAGGCGGAGATTAAAAAAAACCAAACAAAAAAACAACGTGGCGAGAGGACAGACAGAACGAGACGAGAGGGAAAAAAAAAAATAGCTGGCACAAGGTAGACTGTACATACTGTACCCTCAGTGGTGGCAAGCAGCCCAGACTGGCAAGCCGCCAAGTCCTCCGTAGAACAAGCACAGAGAGACAGACAGACACATAGACGGACAGACAGACAGACAGACAGAAAGACAGAGAGTGAGAGACAGAGTGAAAAGCAGAGAGGAGGGAGGAGGCAGCAGCAGCAGCAGCAGCGGCGTCTGAAACGCTCCACATCCACGACACGCTGCGCATACCAAAAAGCCTCTCCACTCTCTCGCTTCATCTCCTCAATATTCTGTCTTTTCTGAAGCGAGCTGAGGGATGATGGCGGCGGCGGTGGAGGGGGAAGAGGAGGAGGAGGATGAGGGTTGAGGGTTTTTGGGACTCGGTGAAGTGTCATCATTACAGAGAGACATGATAAAAATCGAGAGGCGGCGTCAGACTGAGAAAAAAAAAACAAAAAAACCTTGAAAGTCAAACGGTGGAGGTGGAGGTGGAGAGAAGAAAAAAAAAAGACAACAAAAACTATCAAAGAAGCTTTGCCTCAGTGCTGTCTCTTCCCTAACCGTCGCTCGTCTCGACAGAAGCGCTTGTCTTGCCTTTTACGCCAGACCAAAGCGGCTATGAATCAACACTGATGTGTGTAACAGTACAGGTTGATGTCGTGCGTCAACACAGCCCCGCTTGGAAAGAGGAAAAAAAAAGAGAACCAAAGGAAAAAAAAAAAGAAGTTTGTGCACTTGCTGCCACTGTTGCTAAAAATACACTGCCCACATCTTCCGCTCGGTTGCCTTTCTCAAGGTGGAGTATGTGGTTCTTCCTCGAGTTTTCAATGCTCTTTTTTTTCCATTTGATCGTCCCTCACAGTTTTCACCTTATGTCAATGGGTACAGATTGAGAGTTATTATTAACCTGTTGATATCAAAAGATATTCAACTACTGAAAATCTACTCAGAGAGCACAAATAACCTCCTAGAGGACTGTATTTATGTCCCGACTTACATCTAAATCACACATGTTTTGCCCCACTATAGAGGTCTTTCATCAAAAAAAAGTACTCATGATCTCTCTGGCCTTAAAAGACTCACATACCTGCCAAACCACTTCTTCTTCTTTATCCTTGAACTCTATGAGAAACGAAACCTGCTCCCCTCAAAATTAAACATGATTTAATTTGAGCGATGTTAACTCTGCAATCAGTTACACTTTATTAAAGATGAGAAATGGTTGGCAAACACTGTCAAAAACCTAATGACTAAATATTAAAACCATCCATTTGTTTTCTGTCCTTTTTTTGTTGCAAAAGAAAGTGCTTAATATTTAGGAAAGTTTTTAGCCCATGACATTATTTGTCACTTTAAATTAATGAGTGTGGTCACTAACTTTTATGCTTTTTAATTGAGTTTAGTTGTCTATTTACACTGATATAAATGGGATGAACAAAATGCTAGACTTCTGGCAGGCCCGACTTTTTATTATTTATTTTATCAAGATTTCTGAAGCTATTTAATGGAGAAAAACTCACTAATTACCGATACAGTGGCTGATAAGTTAAATATATATTATAGAAGGAGGTAGTTATGCATATTTATAGCACAATATGTGGAATCAAATGCTTTGAGCTACAGTAAATACAGTGGATAAATCAACAGCACTAAATACCTATACACATTCAGCTAAAAAAAATATGGTTGCTCACAATCTCCAATATTGCTAGTATTACCAACCTTTCCTGAATTCATTAGCAAAACTTACTTAACTGCAACATTACACCACACAAGTACATTTATTGGAGGGTGGTGATAGTGTATGATAAGTAATGAGCTTTAACAGTTATTTTTACTATTAAAACCACTACAAATAATTTCCATAAACACCAAGTATAAGGGGTGGTTTGGTGTACTGTGAACTTCGCTTTAAGTTATCAGCCAGAGTATGGCTCTTTAAGGCATATCACCACTGGAGCATGCAGAGAGCTGCACACAAACACACACACACACACACACACACACTTCAGGAAAAGGGCAACATGAGCGCAAGATTACCTCGACTCACCCTAAGCTTCCACTTTGACATAACAAAAAAGAAAAGAAAAAGAAAACTTTGTGCTTACTGAATTGCATGTGATTCTACACAAAACAGAAGCCAGAGGCTTTAAGGGGCTGGTCGTCACGTCTGGCACAATCTCCAAAACATTCAGCCTCCAATATGTTTTTCTGTGACGGCCGTTCCCGTCGTTGTGCTTTGACAAGTGAGTGAGAAGGGGGTGGGGGTGAGGGGGGGCCTGTATGTGCAGCAGGGACTACAAGAATGGGGTGTAATTTTAAAATAAACAGTGAATATTTCCTCCGAGCAACTTTTGTTTCTGACATGCTGAGTCGTGCGCAGCGCCAATTCATTGGCACAGCGTGAGTTTGTCATTCATCTTTGTCACAACATAGCCGGCGTGTCAGCATCCATCTCAGTCATTGTTTAAATTTCGGTGAGATACGAACAAACAAATGATCCTGGCAATTATCGTTTTCTGCCTACTGACAGTAGTTGGCTAGGGGAATGGTGGTAGGGGTTGGTGATGGCGGGGGGTTGCATCCTCACCACTGTCAACAACAACGACAACAACAATAATGCCAAGTAGACAATTCAGACCACTTACTGTGTCCCATTGGAAAACATGCAGGGCACCAAGCAGAGGGCTCAGTTTCTGGGCCAACATCAACACATGGATTTGGGGGTTTGTGTGTGCGTGTGCAGAAGGGGTTCCCTCAGAGGTCCCATGGCTTTTACAGTGTCTCAATAAACCATCTGCACTTAGAGCCTTAGGAGTGAGGAGCTCCTTGCTGCCTATAAAAGACGGTCCATGCCATTAAAGCAGTGCTGCGCTAAGTAGGCTCAGAGCACATGGAGTGCTGGTGTGTCTGGGGGTGGGTGTAATAGTGTCAGACTGGACCAATCAATGTGTCCTGTGTTCTGACTTCTACTCAGACCTCTAATGTAGCAGAGGTATAGGATGACAGTATGATGATGTGCAGGCACCTATTTGGTTAAGTTTCCCACAGCTGCTCAAGCTTTACTGGGCTGAAGAGTTATTTAATCCACAAATCACTGAAACTGGGTTATGCTCCACATTCACATATTCAAAACTAGTATATTTATAGTGAGATAAAGCATATGTAAGGCAAGTTATTCTTTTATTCAGCTCAAAGGCTCAGGCTGCACAAACTTCAAAGTTGGCATCGGCTATAAATGCATATATCATATAAAAATCTGTTTATGTATTATGCAATGTATTCATAGTGAATTAATCACTGTGAATCTGTGAATAGTTGTAAACCAAATTTGTGAGATGTGAGAGTAAAGGCTTCAGGGTACAGAGGTATAAATCTGCCTCCTTTTAAAAGGACCATGCCAGCGTGCCAGCACATTTTTATTTGGAATCACATTAACATTACTCATTAAACAAACTCTCAAAATCACCTTTAAGGGATGTAAGACCTGCTTGAATTCATTCAGACTGTAGCTGCCACTGAGGACAGTAAGGTTTTGTCCTCAAGAAGAGGGAGATCAAATTTACAGAAAACATGAGTGAACAGTGACATTAAAAAATAAGTATTATTTATAATATTAATGAATATTTTAAAATGTCTTAGGGTGTGGTGGCACAGGGGAATTTGGACTCTTGACCTCAGTACTTCTGTAATCCTGGCAATAGTCCTGCTTGAAAAAACTTTTATTTTGGGCATATTTCCAATTGTATTGGAAGCCAGGGTGGTTGTAATTGAACACCAATACGGTTATAAACCATAATAAAAAAATCAATGGGAACCAAATCACATTTAAAAAAATTGAAACCTCTGCAGCATGCAGTGTTGTAAGAAATATTATTTGTAATAAATAGGTAATAAAACAAAAAAATAAATAAATTGGTATGACTCTTTAAGGAGCTGTTTACCACCAGCCATTCCCTATAATCAATAGTGAAACCAGCAATGAAAACAAGAGGTACTCAACAGTGATCATAGTATGGGCTTGTGGCTTTTGGGTTGGTTTGATTTCTTTACCTGAATGAGACAGCAAATGCATCCGTAGACGGAGGCTGTCCAGGAAGCTCTTCCCGCACAGCTCACAACCGTAGGTCTTCATACCACTGTGCATCTTCCTGTTGACAAAGAGCAAAACAAAAACGTTTTAAAGTCCGGACACTGTCAAACAATACAGCGCAAAGCTTAATGTGCATGCACGTCACTCAATCAGACGACGTGTCCCTAACAAAGTGTTTTGTTTTGTTTTTTAATCATGACCAACTTTGAGCACTTTTGCAGTTTGACAGGAAGGGTCACACTCTATCAGTCATAACACCAGCACATAACAATAACCATCAGTGTAACAGGCTGTTCTGCTACCACACATTTTCTTCTGCAGGGGAGCAGCAGACCATGACTCGGTGCTGTAAATCACAAGGTGCTATTCAAGCAGAGGCATTATCAACTCCCTACATCTCAAGTGCTGCAGATGGATAAGGAGCTATAAAGGGAAATAGAATGATTTATTCAGGCAAACACATAAGACAGCTACTTAGTGTTATGAACCATTTATGGGCCAGTTTTTGACTACTGCTTTCTAAACTTTAAGGTGATGTGTAGCCTGAAGAAGAAGAAAAAAAAAAATCAGATGTGCAATGAATTGCCTGTTCCCAAATAGACAGTCATTAGGTTGTAACATAGTTTAAGAGCACAAGGTCAGACAAGACTAAGGTTCAATATTTGATTATGCAGTAAAGGCCTTGAAGGTTAGGTAACTAAATAACATCTGACAACAGAAAGACTAGCCTCGCCTCACTCTCTGTTACGAAATCCTCAAAGACCCCACGGCTCAGTACAAAGCATATTATTCTTGAGAGATATCTCAAAGTGCTCTAAAGCAATTAAGGTGACACGAATTGCCAAACAACTGCCACAGTGCCTTAAACCTCCCGAGAACTTCAAATACCTCCAAATACTACAAATACAGCCTTGACTGAAGCACACAAAAGGTGCACACACCCATGAGTGTAATGATTGTTAGTCAAGCTGGTGCTGTTTCACATTTGGCACATTTAATTAATCCAAAGCTGCTGGTCTTTCACACCGTGAACCTCGAGAGACAAGTGTCATCTTTTTGACAGTAATGCTCCAATCGAGTTCAAATTGAGACGGTAAAAAAAACAAAAACGCTGATAACTCTTTAAGCTTTGGTTTGATTTGCATCTTTCTGAATTAAAATATTAAATGTTGAACACATTAATGAAAAGCTGAAGCAATACACCACAAGTTTGCACAGGACAAGTGCTGGATTCAATACTCAGGTGAGTTCATGCTTCTGGCAGACAAAACGAGGCATTCTTGGGGAAACAATGCCCTTGATAAGAGATCTGCTCAACTTGGGCGAGATGACAGCCATCCATCTTAGCGTCTCTCAACAAAGCTGCGGAGGAGGAGGTGGTGCCACTCTCCCAAAACATGACTGATTGATGTCAGATGTCGAATGCAAATTGATTTACAGCTCTCTTTTATGCCTCGAGAGGGGTAGGGAGAGACAGAGCGGGAATGAGACCGAGACAGACACAGAGAGATTATGGCATGTCTTATGGTAGTGGCTGCAGAAATTATTAAGCAGTGAAGTCTAGTATGACTTTCGTGACAACGGCTGCAAAACATCCTTGAGACCTGACAGGAAGTGTGGTAAAATAAAATGCGCAGGTGAGTTGAAGAAGTCATGATCGTTGTAGTGGTTAGAATTTGTGGAGAGGACCTGGAAACTCAAGGCGAGATTGACAGCCCTTTGGCAAGCAGTGAGTAATTAAAAGGCCCTATAAATGCCAAATGCTCCCCAAAAGGGAGCGAGGTACACTTGAAAAGCCAAAAAGGGAGAGAAAGTGACACTCAGATAAATGACACAACCGAGAAAGGAAGCAATACTCTTACACTGTTAGATATCAATCTGTGTGACTGCACATTCAGTCCAGGAGTTATATCGTGATGTGATGTACTTTAATGAAAAAATGCCACTTAATAGTTTTTCCAGAATGCTGCACCATAACCAGCAGATAAATCTGAATTTGTTGCCTTTGATCAAAAGCAAAAGGCATGCAGGCATAACAATACAGCATCAAAGCGTAGTATAGACAAATCAATAGCAATTGCCTTACAGCTGCATTGCATTCTGGTCTGTTGAGGCAACTGCTGTTGGACAATCTGCCATCTCAACCACCTCTACGTTGGAATTCTTCCCTTATGATAGCAGAGCTTCAATAATGACTTCACATTTTAACTGATGTTTTAGGCATATCTTAAAGTAATCTAGTCTCTGACGAGATTGTCCAAATGAATGACACAAATTCACCAACAGACCAACCAAACGGACAAAGGAGCGTGTTTTTCCTTCCTTCGAGGATCATAGGTGATGTGCTCGCACACTTTCACTCCGATAAGAGGAAAACACACGCAAGCAGTAAACCACAACACAACACACATAGAGCACAAAGCCTTTCAAAGGCCTTTTGTGTCCCTCCTCAATCTGACCATTGTGCCCCCCAGACAGAGCACTGATAAGGTATGGATGGACTTATTAAGGCCACTAGAAGTGAAAGCAATGCCATGTATTTTCACCGTAAATGTAGTGTTGATGAGCAAAATTGGGTGTGTATGTCCCTGGCTGAGAGTGTGTTAAATTTATCCGCAACAGCTAGCACTATACTCACCGAAACAGCACATTACTTGATGTTCAACAGAATGGTAATGGTAACTGTTCCAGTGATTCAGTCCTTAAAGGGAAGGTTTAGGACTTTTAGAAAGCTGTCCTATTGCAACACTAATGGCACCTTTTCTTTTGGCATTTAACAATACTAAGGCAATATACAAAATGAAAACATATTTTGATGAAAGAAAGAAATACCAAAATGGACAGAAAATGTGGTGACATTAGCTACAATAGCTAATATACAAACTGTATTGCAGTAGGGGCAAAACCCAGGCAGCCAAAATTGCTTGGCCCAGCGCTGGCTTCTATCTGGCATGCTTGATTTCCAGATTCATGCCAGGCTCGTCATGAAAAACGCACCAAAACCAGGCCAAGTACAATCTTCCAATTTCCGGCTGGTGACAATGACTAAAGGCTAGTCTGAGTGCAGCTAACAGAGCTGATCCTCAGTCCAAATCAGTAACTGTACCTGTATGGGTCATGTTTGAACCATATCAGATTTGATCCTCTGGGGCCAGAACATGGAGAGGAGTGTGCTGACATTATGTTTCAAATCGGCCTGACTTCTTGACTGGCAGAGCCCCAAGCAGCTCTGTCTGCCATCCGAGATGTATACCATTCATTGCACACCCAAGGTAAGAAACCAAAGGCGCCGTATGGAGGTGAATGTTATAGAAATATAGTATAATAATTTGTCAACAGTAGACAACAGTCAGTATTTGGGTCATATTTGAAATACTTTATGTGTCTAAGCAGAGCTAATAATATACAGTTCAGCTTCAATAATGTTTAATGATATATTAAAGGATACTAAAATATTTGGTCTCAGCTCAGTGATTGAGCTCAAAAAGACCTCTCCACACACACACACACACACACTCTCTCAAATCCCATCGTAACTGTCTGCTTTCATGTTGTGCTTCTGAAATAGATGATGAGGTGTGTGTGTGGTGGGTGGCAGCTCGGGGAGGGAGGGAGGGTGATTTGAAACAGACTGACTATAGCCATTAAGGAAGTTCACATAAAACTCTCTAAGGCCATTTACTCAGTTAATAATCGACTTTGTCCAACAGTCACTTTTGACAACGGCAATAAATTTTAAATTTATGTCAACAAAACATATGCTGATCACTTCGTGCGGTGTGCTTCCTCGTAAAAAAACCTGCCCAACCAAGGGCTGTCTGAATGCGAGAGAGTGTGTGTGTGTGTTTGAAATGTGAGCCGATTACAGGCTTGGGTTATTGAGCCGTAACAGCTTGCCTCGTGTAATTCAGAACTTTTTTTTTTTTTTCTCCCCATTTTCCTGCTGGACGTGGCTGGCCATATATCATAACTAGCACTGCTCTCGGTGAAATAAAGACTTGAGCTTCTCACCCGCCCCTCTACTTATGTAATGTGAAAACCGTTAAAAAAGTCAAAATGAGGTGATCTACTGCAACAAATACAACTCAAAAGATCTCCATGATGGCTCTGAGTCATCCAGATTTCATATGATTGGGCTTTGACAGAAGCAGTGGAACTGCTGCCAAACCTCATTAAATCAAATGACTCTGCTTGAAAACTCATGCTGATACCCTCATCAGCTCACATCACCATTTTATATCACCAAACTATATTTGATTAAAAAAAAAAAGAAAAAAAGAAGAAGAAAAGCCAAGCAGAGCCACGCTTGATGACTTGCACTTATTTCTTGTTGCTTGCCTAACATCTTTCTCTCTCGGCAGCCTTGAGCATTTGTTCTCTATCCTCATCTATGCTTTCATCTTTTATTTTTCCATTTTTCCCACCCTCCATCCTCCGCTGGTGAAGGGAGCTATAAAACAACCTGAAATGATGTTCGTAAATAAAAGCTTTGGTGGGAGAGGGATGGGGGGGGGGTTAAGATGGAAAGAAGAAAACACTAAAAGATAAAGGGAGGCAATTGATAAGAGGTGGTAAATTGAAAAAAGGCTGGGTGGTGTGTGTGACTGTTTGTTCATTAGTTCTGTTGGTCAGAAGAAAGAGAACTGATAATTGGAGAAAGGAGAGCCAGTGAGCCGAGTTTGGTCCCACGCATCTGAGACATTTGGTGACAATTAGAAACAGTTGAAAATGTATTTACCACCTGGTTTATATCTCACCTTACCAATCAGCTTAAAAAAAGAAGGAAAACTAATTATTATTACATTCTGTCTATTCTTAAAGCTGCACTTATCAATATTTTTATATTAACAACAGCTCAAATGATTATGTGTAACAGGAAAATAACTTTAAGCATCAATATACCCATTGTGTGCTACCTGTTTAGCACCAAATGGCAGACGATGTTAGTGAATAGCTCGAGAGCTCTCAGGAGTGAACAGAAAACAGAGCTAAAAGTAAATGTGAGGGAATGTCGAACTTAACATTCATCAGCTGGTCACAAAGCTAATGTGCTAAAGTGTGTGCTGGATGTGTCAACAAGCAGCTTTTTGTTAACGATTCACAGTCACAACTTAATTTTAAAAAAAGGTGATAATAGACAATAGTGTTTTCAGCTTGTTATGCTATTAATGCAACTTTACAGCCTAACAAACATGATAAATGTATTTCCATTAATGGTCCAAATTTCTCAGGGTACTTTCAACTATGATTGTGAACTGTGATAAAAATGATTTCATGGAGGCAGACGAGCAACACTTATTCTTAAACGCCATAGTCAAACATCACCATTACTTAATCTGCACAAAAGGGGCCATTTGAAACTTAAAGGATTATCCATGAGATTCCTTTTTGCTGTGTTTTATTCAAAAGGATAAATACTACCGCCATTGTAAATTTTACACATTTTACATGAATACATCATTTAATAGGTAGGTACCAATCCTGTTGGCACTGACTCTTGAGATTTCTTAATGTTTCAGTTGACATTGAAGGGTTTTAGGCCGCACACCAAAGTGCTAAAACACTATTGTTAAATGTACACAATCACATCTTTGTCTCAGTTTGATTATCTTTGAATTACTGTACATTTTCAGTGATTGCGTTTTGAAATATGAAATGTTCAAGATACATATGGACGTAAAATGTGAAGCTAGCATAATGATAAAGACAGGAGCCTGAAACAATTTCCACGGGCATAATCGCAAGGCAGAAACACATAATGGGACAATGATGACAAACACAGGTCAATGATAACAAACACACGTCAATAATTATGGCATTACAGACACAGGTCAATAAAAAGACTTGAGTTTTAAAAATGATCCATGGTATAAGTGAGATAATGCACTCTGGAAGGAAGCGATCCACCATTGGGACATCCATTTGGGGATAAAAGCACAGGGTGGAAAAGGACCATTGCCGCACACACAACTCCCTGTCATGGCGAACAAAGGCAAAATGATGCACGAGGCGATTCAGTGACACTTTGGTGGCTGATCCTAATGTGGCCATAAGTGGTGCAGTGTGCCGCCGCCACCTCTTATTTTGGTTCTATGACAGAGAGAGACGGAGAGGAGGAACAAGGGACTTTTTTTTTTTTCTCAACATGAATTTCCAGTCCATTAGGAGGATGACCATGTCACACAGACAAGCAATGGCGGAAGAAGTAAGAGAGTGAGAGGGGATTAGTGGAAACAAAAGCATCATCAGGAAGAAAAAAAACATCAAGATTAAGTTAATAAAGGCCAATGTTTAGTAGGTAAAAAAAACAACAATGATGGGGGAAATGATGCCACCTCATCTATTTGTTGAATTCCGCCAAAGCTCAGTGACACATATGTCTTGTTTAGAGAGGCGCCGTGTGTGGTTCTCAACATTTACATGGGTCCATTTTGTGGCAGTCTGGGAGAAACAGGTGAAAAAAAGAGCTCCCTTTCTGTCATTTTATCCCTGCTTTTAAGCCTCCCCAATTCCATTGCCCTCCCACCCTCACCCCACCCCTCTGTCTCAGCTCAATCAAAATGTATCAGGCAGGCTGCCGTAACACCGGTCGGCGTGGGCTGTTTATCCTGAGTCCTCCTGCACATATCAATGACTTGGCCCCCGTTGTCCCCCGCCGGGGAGACATTCATATAAATTCAAGCCACACACGCAAACGCAGAGGCACTCGTGTTGAGCATAGATGAGTAGCAGGGCAGGAGGAAAAGAGGAGAGACAGAAGCATGGGGAGGGGGAGTGCCACTGTCTTTCATCCTCACTGTGTTATTTATAATATCACAGACACTACCACCCCTAAATTTACCCTGAGGGTGTCTTCAGAGAGAGAGAAAAAAAAGCTCTATCATTTCATCAGGGTAAAAACAATGAAAGAATTATCAACAAAGAACATGTTTCCTTGTTACACAGTCCCTCTCTTAGCCAATAAGCAACACACACAAACAAATATACAGTATATATCACCTGTAATTGTAATGCCAATCCACAGTGGTAGTGAGATATACAATTCCTCTTAGCCTTTGTCAAAAACAGATAAGTGCAATTTTGACAGCTGGCTGTAAATATTTAGATAAATGGCATCCACAGGTTTCATTAAAATCCAATCAGTTATGTCTGAGTCGGACCAAAAGAGGTCTCCTAACCTACAGGAATAATTAAAATATTACATGTAGCTTAAAGGTGCGACATGCGTTTTGCATCTCTAAAGACCACATATCCAATAAATCCTTATCCAGTCAAGTCACATGTGCTCCCCACTCGCTGTTTGATGTATGTATTAATAAGATTCCCTTTAGAACTGAGAAATCAAGGCCTGTAAATCCATTTCAAGTAAGGAAGACAAAGAAAAGAAAAAAAAATCACTGGCTTCATTTGTTCATTAAGGCTTTTTGTCACTGAAATACAAGTGGCCCTTAACGTTCATTATGGCTTTATTCAGACATGCCAGGACAAGCCATAATGCTCATATAATATCAAGCATCTGGTGTGAGAAGGAGAAGTGGCAGCGTCATAGAACAGCGGTGAATGCAATGATAAAGAGGGGGGGGCTGCATTTGTGAGGGATTTTAAGAACTTATTTGGACATTGAAACCTTAATTGATGACCAGTGAGTGTGAGGGACGATTAACCTGCTTGTCACGCAGTGAAACCCCCTAATAAATGTTGTCTAATAAATGATGAAATTGATGACAAGAGATTCCACTGCTTATTTTAGAAAAAGCACAACAGACGTGATAAAAAAATAATAAAACATTCTAATCCAGCGAGGGGACAGACTGATCTGACATGAGGAGAATCGCCTTAAATAAAAACAAAATTAGCATACACATAAGAAATAATAACTGAATGATAGTGCTGAAATATGTGTCCCTAAGGTCAAGAGTCTTAGTCTTAGTATTAATGCAATTATGTGAGAAGTAACAGCTTTTGTGTCATAGCCGTGCTGATACACACACCCACAAACAAAAAAAACAAAAACAAAAAAAAGAGTATCAATTTCCATTTGCACTCATTATCACCACCCAGGCATGATTGTCACCTAAGCTCATATGGTTAGAAGGGGAATAATCCAAGGAACTTTTAATTGTGCTTCCTGGGCAGTAAAACACTATTTCAAGCTAATCCCAGTTAGAAACCCGGATTCTCCAAAAGCTTAGAAGGTAGGATTCACTCTCTAATACCCTTAGCGTTACTCAGGAAGCCATTTCAACCTCTCCCCTATAGTTCCACTCAGTCTGAAGTGCTTTCCCCCCTTTGACAAAGTCATTTTATTAAATAAAAGATGACAATAAGAAGAAAAAAAATTAAATAAATGACCGACTGGTTTCACTTCGCCAATGTGGCAAGAGCAAATTTTACTGGAGAAAAAATATCAAAAGACCCCAAATACAAAGGGTGTTGTATTTGAACTTCTCGGCTGCCTACTTAAGAACAAATCATTCAAAGAGCTGTGGGTGCTGTGGGTGAGCAAACTGAATCACAAGATCGAAGAAGCTGGAAAAAAAAAAAAAAACACACACACAAAAAAGCTCATTACAGTAGCAGAAAGAACCTGCATGCAAGAGTTCAGTTAGTTAGAAGTCATCTAACAGGCTGGATCAAACAATAAATCTAGATTTGTCCTCTTATTGAAATAAAGGGTGAGTTACCAGAGTGACTTTAATCCATCACTATGTGGTGGCACAGGGCAGCACACAGGTGTGAGCATGTATATATGAGCAGCTCCCTGCAGTTTCCCCCTCCATGTCATTACTATAAATGACAGTGTGCTCTTAGTCAACCAGCCTGGTTAAATAAGGATTAGAAGGCTAAGCAGAAAATAACTCCACACTTTTGAGGGCAGCAAATTGTGTTTGTAAAGTCTGCAATCAGAAACCTGAAGCTCTGCTTTTGCCTGCAAATAATTTGACATCTCCGGTTCCCCTCTTGTGTGATAACTCTTTTTTTTCTTTCTTTCTTCCTCCCTCATTTTAACTAGACGTAAAGACACTTTCACTGAAGTGTTGGAACGGTGGGAACAAAGAGGAAAGAGAGCGTGTAAGATCACACATATAAAAGTATTTCTGTTAAAGCCCATCTCTGAGACAAACACCAGCCCCGCTGCTCCCTCTTCTCCCTGCCTCTCTTTTTGGTTTTGTGCATCAAAAGACCCTGCCATCTGAAAATAGCACGTCAACATTTCTGTTTCGTCTTGTTGTTTCTTTCTTTTTAAAAAAAAAAAAAAATATTCTCAACAATGTTGCCAGTTTGCTGGATTCCTGTTTTTCCTCTGCTCCTGCTTTCTTGATCTGTGAGAGGTTACATCGCACCGAGTGAGACTGCCGGCTCTTGTGTGTGTGTGTGTGTGTGTGTGTGTGTGTGTGCGTCTCTGTATGTGTTTGTGCGTGTGTGTGCAAAAGCAAAGCTTTGGTGGTCTATAAAAAGCAGCCAGACGAAGTCTTCCCTCTCTCCTCATGCATTATGCATTGGCATCACCTTCCATCAAGTGACAGAAAAACCTCAAAGATGTCTAAGTTTAGCTTCCATTCTGAAAGCCAAACAGAGGAGGAGATGTGTTATTTTGACTGCCACAGTCGAGCTAAGCACCTGTTACATCAATAAAAGCCGCGTTTCGCAACAAGAGCGACGACAACAACAACCTGTGTGATGGCACGGCACTCACAAAATAATAAAAAAAAAATAAAAAAAAGCGGTTAAATTCAGATCGTAGCGGGGTGTACGTGAGTGAGGAAAGAGTTTAGATTAGATTAGATGACACTGGATCGAACTTTGATCTCGTGGAGAAGTTTTGTCTTTACTGTGACAGTTAATAGCAAAGAGAAAATCCAAAAGGTTTATGTGGAAATAGCTTCATGAGTCACAAAAATGTTTGAGCAACTATTTCCAAAGGAAGTGGGATTTAGCAATACCGAATTGGATATTTCTGACTCACTAATCCAACTGATTTGTCTTAAGTATTATTTTTCATCTGTAAATATGAAATTAAAGCAAACAAGAGCTTATGAAATGCCTCACTGACACACAGACAAAACACACACACACGATTATTAAATCTAAAAAAATCCCCTTGTGTTATTCAGTGCTTCGTCTATGCCAGTTCTACTGCTGGTTTTGATTTCTCTCTGTGGGTCAGTTTGACAGGTCAGTGTAAAGGTTTATGTAGTCCAAGCCTTTTTAAGAGGCCTATATAATATGCACCCTAACTTTACTGATCACAGCCTCGCATTTTATTTCCTCCAGCATTATTTTATGCCGGCCATAAATCTGTCAACATAAAGACTGATTGGCAGATTTATACTTCAAATTCTTATAAAAAGCTGCAGATTCATTTCCTAATAACATTTGAGAAGATCTGCAAAATGAGAAATTTGGTTTTCTCAAAGCCCTTCAGTGAACTGAGACAGAGTTGAAATAAAAAAAAAACGACATGCAGAGAACAAACATGATTTAATAAGTGGGCTATATACATGCAGAAGTACTTGAGCATGACGTGATTGCTTCATTATTATGACTACTACTGCTGACCAGATGTTGCTTATCTCAGGAAATACTGGCTCAATATTTTGTCGACAGCAGCGTCCTAACTTCATAACGCTGCTCGGCGTAAACACTCTTGTTTGTCTGGAAAGGAAAGAGAGACCTTGTGATTTCATTATTTGTAGCCAGCGTGACCCAGAGCAGACCAGTTGACAAGGTGATCATTTTGGTATTTGGACACTGCTCTCAAACTATTATGCAATGCTTCTGGGATTGATTTACTGTACGCCTCGCAACACTGAATAGATCACATTCTGGGAAAAAGATAGTGGCAGGCCAATGTGTTTGTGTGTGTCAGAGAGAGGCTGTGTGTGTGTGTGTGTGCGTGTGTGCGTATCTGTCTGAGTGTTTGGGTCTTGTGTGTCTATCCATGGAAAATAACACGGATACGATTATTAGCGGCAATGACTGTATCTCGGCTCAGGGAAATAGAAGTGCTTAAGAAGAAAAGAAGTAAGATTGCAGGGACTTATTTTGACACTTGAGATGGCCGCAGGCAGGTTGTTTTGATGTCTCTGACCTCGGGAACTCTGTGTATGTGTGTCTGTGTGTGTGTGTGTGTGTGTGTGTGTGTGCGGCTTGGGGAGGTTCAGGTGGCAGCAGTGGCGCTAGGCCATCTGCACTGTCATTCACTGCACGTCCGCCTTCCAAGAGTTGCACAGCACCCACGGGCATCCCAAACAGCCCCAGCCGGAGCTCTGCAGGGCTGCAGTAAACAAGTCGCTCTCATCTCAAAGAGTGTGTGTGTGTGTGTGTGTGTGTGTGTGTGTGGCGGTGACACTGTGTGATACTATATTCCTGTAAACATCATAGCACCATAGCATGAGTGTTTTTGTTTTCCTTGTCCTGGCCAAGGTGTGCTTCCACCTAGATTTGCATGTTATGTACATACATTTTTACAGCCATAGGGACAAAGTGTACATACAGTATATATATTTATATTTAGACTGTGCAGAGCTGCTTATATGGAAAACATACATATGCAACATTTGCACTTGCTGTAAACTGACATATTTGTTTTTAACCTGCTTGTATTATAATGCACGGAAACTAAATCATTTAAATAGATAATTCTTCCTTTTACTGCTTCATATTCAGGTTTAGTTTTTTAGTATTTTAAATATATTACCGAATTCTTTACTTTACCTCAGTTGGTACCAACATTATTGGCTATTCAAGAAGGATACTAGCTAATGAAAAGTCATTATTTTTAGTAATTGCAGTTTGGAGGGATTTCGACCTGTTCAGATCAAGACTTAAATATTTTCTACTCTTGATTATGATTTTTGTAGTCTTAGACCTTAGACATAGTCAATTGTGCAATTCTGGGAATCATAGTTTTGCCCAAACTTTCCTTCCAGAAAATAAAGTTATACCCTTATGGGAAAATAACTGTATTAAATATGACTAACTACAGACTAAGCTAAGTCAAAGGAAGCAAAAAGATAATGAAGCATGACAATTGCTCCTATTTCTAGCAGCCCCCCTAATTTTCCCTGGAGACTCTAAACCTGACTTTGGAAATCATTGGTGTGTATTATGTAACCGTGGCTTGCGTCTGCTCTTATTTATACCTGATGTCTCTTCTTTGCTGCTGTAACAAGGCAGCATCTTTCAGTCTCATCATATCTGACCTAAAACCTGTTGTTAACTATGGATAAACACATTGCCTGTGACTGTCACAGCTTATATCTTTGCACAGCACCTTATTAAAAAAAAAAAAAAGGAGAAAACTTCAGCGAGTGAGTATGACAGCTGAACAGCAGCCAGTGAATGGAGTGGGCGGTCTGCGCCAAGAATTTCTGTCGGCTTGAATCAATGCCTTTTCCTGCTCAGTGGAGGGTCATGTGAGAGTTTGGGTTTGTGTGTGTGTGTGTATATTTGTGAAATATAGCTAATAACAGAGCAATCCACCACCCCCTTTTTCTTTTGATTCCACCTGTGCTATGTTGTGCTGGTCCAGCCCGTGCTGCCTGGTGGCAGTCCACTTAATGACATTGGTGTAATGCAGAAAGAAGAAAAGAAAATTGAGTATTACTTATGCATCAGGTAAGCCGTGAGATTCCAAAAGGCAAATGTAAGAGGTTTTAAAGCTGCTAGGCACTAAATTTAAGACCAATTTAAAAACAAAGCTGTGACAACTAGCCTTTTTCTAATGTTGTTAAACTATAAATGAGCAGAATAAGAAAAAAAGAACACCAGCAGATGAAATGGAAAGGAGGGGGATGTCCTGCTGGGTTTAGTCGAGGAATAGGACACATATTGTTCTCCTTAAGTACAAAGAATTCTTCACAGAATGACACGAGATTATAATGAGATTATGGGAGTTTAAGATGTTGTAAGGACCTATCAACACCTCGTATTGGGTCAATGTCACTGCTTTACACAGAGAGGGACTGAACACCATGAGACAAGAGCTCGAACAAGAAAAGAAGGAGAGAGGGAAAATATACTGTGCGAGCGAAAAGGATAAAATATGTGCTGACAGCTTTTTGGCCAGAGGGCTAGAACACTGAAATAGTAGCGTCTGGGTGTCAGGCCGGGGTCGCTCCCTTCACTCGAGAGCAGAGTTTCTCCGACCCGGCTAGGAAAACATCACACACCACTACAGTCAACTGATAATCTAGTATTTGACAGATAATGTACTAACTTGTCCAAATGTGACACTAATGCACCTTGGACTGGGCCGAAACTGTAGGGAAACCTTTCAGCTGAATAAAATCATTTTATCTATTCAGGAATTGCTTACAGAAAATACTGAATAGACAGGAGGAGTGGGATGAATAAAAATAATAAAATAAGTGCATTATAGCTATTTCACAATGCACATAAAGGTTTTGCACTACACATGAAGTAATGGCATTGGACAATTTATTATTCTGACGATTGCTACAAGGACTTTGGTGTGTTGTGGTGATTTGGACCGGTGGTGAGAGCGGGGTGGGTGTACCTTTTCTTTACAACTGGTTAGAGAAAGCATAAAGGAAGAAATCGATATGACTGCTAATGCTGTGACTCACCAGACACAGTGTGTGTGTGTGTGTGTGTGTGTGTGCATGTGTGTGCGTGTGTGCGTGTCTGTATGCATGGGAGGCGGGCAGGCAGACAGGGAGGAGGAATGGCAAGCAAAACAACAAACAGGACCTTTAAATGTTCTTCATGACACAACCACTGTGTGTTTGTGTATGTCCCTAACTACTAACTATCAGACTATATGTAATCCATTATCATCTATAAATTAATTAATAAATGAGAGGATATGAACAGTGTTCTTACAGGTATAGCTACACCGAAAGCAACATTGCTTGCAATAGAGCAATTTGAAAATAAGAGTCCTCACTATCACTCATGAAAAAAATTGCACCAAACTGGCTGTCAGACACAGCACGAGTGAAAGATTATGCAAATATGCCACAGATTTACAAGGTGCTTATCTACGGCGTAGGTTGCCTGTCATATTGCTTTAAAAATAAGTAAATTATGTTGGAGATGAATTTACTTTGTAACACTCAAAGGCCTACATTTGGAAAAGTTCATGTGAAGCTTAGTCAAAGTTCAACAACTTGAGTGTGCCACAGTCAGAATGGAGATCGCACCGAAACAGGAAACAAGCACTTTTAAGAACAACGCGGATGATTTTGTTTTCTGCGCTCGCATCAAATCAAAATAGTGGCTTTAAGAAATACAAGAAGACAAACACAGACACACACACGCACACACACTCCAACCACTTCTTTTGGTAAGAAAACTATCCGTTTCTCTTCCACAACAGCAAATCACACAGCTGCTCAGAAAATGTCCCAACCTACTTGAACAGAGCAGGCATCTTAGTGTGTCTCATGGTTGGTTAAATATTTGCCAGCTGGGGTGCTCTCTTCTCTGCTGTATGTGTGTGTGTGTGTGTGTGTGTGTGTGTGTTTGGCCTGTTTGTCATGAAAAGCACAGTTCAGGTGCTCAATCAATCATACATGTAGATAGAATCCAATAAGCACGGAGCTAGACTGCAGCTGGGGTCTACGGAGACAAGAGACAGAGAGAGAGCAGCTATACCCATGTTGGCAGTGCTCGCTCTATCACCCCATCTCAGCAGATGCCATGTTACAGAGAGGGTAATTAATAGCCCAGTGGGGCCTGGGCGAGAATCGCCAAGACACCCTCTTACACACATACACACACACACAAAATAATAATGTCTCCATTTGCCCCCCGGAGCAGCTTTGTGCCAACTAGCCTTCACCTCATTATGCCAATCAAATCGACCAGGGGGTGTGGAGGGTTTGGGGTGGAGGGGGAGTGGAGAAGGGAGGGAACAAGCTGTCCTTTCTCATTCGGTCACTCACTTTCACCGTCCATGTGTTCATTATAAAGACAGATTTGGTCCTAATAAGAGTGTCATCACACCGAGCTGTCAGGAAATGGCCAAAGCACTGTGTTGTTGTTGGGTTTTTTTGTACGTTGGTTTGGGAATGAGCCGCTCACCGCTGCTCTTCTTCCAAGAAGCTAAAAATGTTGGATTTACCAGCTGCCAGTTCTGAGCCACACACCCTGAGCTGCAGCTGGGTTTTCACAGTTCACTCTGCCTTTTCCCTCTAAACTGCACAGGGTAAACTATTTACAGTCTGGGTGCCAGCAAACTACTTTAAAATAATAACAGGGATTTAAGTGGAAACAATTTCACGACTCAAACTTTGTCATGTCAACTTAATCTTTACTTTTAGAGCAAAAGTCCCCTTGACACTTGCTCGCACATGCCAGCAAGTTTATTCCTTTTAATATTTGTCCTACCTTCTTTTAGTTCCAAATAAAAATAAATAAATAAAAAAAAAAAGTTTGGTTTGGCTTGTGCTTCTCAGAGGACGCATGATGTCTGCACATAGTGTTTAGTTTAGTAGGACAACGTGATCTTTTTTTATTCCCTGGAAATTTGGCCGGACAGCAGAGAACTTTGAAAAAAAAAAAAAACTGTTGAAATCAGCAGCATTTTCAGACAAATTGTGATTCAAACTCTTGATCCTAAGTTAAATTTATTGTTTTGTTTTTAAATGTTGGCTGTGTGCAAGTAAAAGTCATCAGGTGGAACTTTCGCCACATTAATGGGAATCTTTTACTGAGTGAAAAACTCTAAGAAGACGAGGGAAACTGTTTACTCATGACCCATGTATTCTTAAAAAAAGTGCCATTGTTTGATTAATGGATTGTGAAAAATACCGTTCCCTGTTAAGACTTTTCCCTATCACGCAACAACATTGCATGCATACATATTCAGTCAAATATAATGCGACAGGAGGTTTTGTACCCTCTTTTACCTATTTTGGTTAGCTAGTTTGACATCTTTTTACACTGGCTTAAGCAAAGACAAAGAAAACTGATATTTACACAGGCAGTGGTGGAGACCAAACCATAGCAAGGCTTTTAGAGTCTGACCCTTAGTGGCCACAAATTAATGAATGCAGCTTTAAACCTTACTTTTTTTTATTTTGACTCTGTTAACAGTAATCTTAAAACAATCAAGCGTGATTAAATCCCTTGACTAACAGTAAAAATCTGATGTTCTAACAATGAATCACTGTATACACATTTTTTGAAAGCATTTACTATATTGTTCCTCTTCTGACTCATAGGATGCGAGTGATTTCAATTTCATTCATTTTATTTTACAATTTGTTAAAAAAAGAAGAACTGTGTTGTTAAGTTAGCACCACCTAAAGCAGTTCTTCCCGAACACCCAAGTAAGTAAATCCTTGGCTACACATTTGAATGACAAGTAATCTATATAAAAAGGCTGGAAACTGCAGGTCAGAAACATCTATTTACTTAAATGTTCCCTCTTGAAATCATGTGAGTTTTACATTTCCCCTCAGTGTGTTTTTCCATCACCGCCACAAAGAACTAGACACCCTGACCTGCCATCTTCAGGCAGTGGGGGAGGTATAAGGAGAGGTACTTAGTGGCAGCCAGCCGCTGCAGAGGGTCTTCTTTGGTGTCACAACAGTGTTTAGGCCGTTTCGGTAAACACCAATGGTGCATTTCATCCCCTGTAGCCTCATTGAAATCAGCTTCTTAACAAACACATCTCCATCCTCTTATTTTGTCGCTGACCCACTCCTCCAACTCAACCCCGCTTCCCCCTCGCACCCATTGCCACCACCAAACTTCCCCTGTGTGTTACCTGAGACAAGCAATTTACCTTTTTTGTTGTTTGCCTGACCTAGAGAAAACAATTTCAGAGGGGTCTTCCTGCGCTCTTAACAGCCCTTCGTTTGAACAGGTAAAGGCGACTGGCGTGCCACAATGGCTTTTTTTTTTCCTCCTAGAAGATGAATTGGCGAGCTGTCAGCTTCAGACAGGCCGAGTAGCAGTGTTTCTGTAATGGGACACTGGAAGTGTCTTTGATTAATGGAAGAGCCATACTGAGCTGTTAGGGAACCCGCCGTGGCCCAGCGAGAGCGATTGAGCGGCGGATACATGCCGACAGATGTGCGAGGGAGCGCGGGCCTCGATACCAGCAGAGAAGGAAGAAAAGGAGAAGGAGGAGAGGATAGAAAACGGTACTCTGCCTGGCATTCAGCCATTTTTAACCTGAAGCCTATTTTCCCATCTGCTTTCATCACATAGATTGATTTAGACCTGAATCTTGTCAATTGCTTCACTACTGAGATACTTACATCTTTGCTTGCCTCCACGAGGCTCCACAATCCAGTTTTCGGATGCTTCAACAATAATTAATGCCAGCAAAAATATGAAGAGAGAATTTAAAAATCAGTTTTAACACAAATACAAAAACATTTTTCATATGGATCCCTTAAAATTTTAGTTATAGCGCGCTTGTTCTCTGCTTGCGAGGCTGTAAAGTTGACTTGCTTTCATCCTTTCTTGCCAGAGAGCTCACAGAAAGCAGACACAAATACATTCAGGGGACACTAGCCATCCTCTAACTTTTGGAGAAACCCTTAAAGCCAAAGTCAAAAAGGAAAGATTTTTTAACTGCGGCAGAGACACAAGCATCACATGTCTCTGACTCTGCGCTGTTATTGTCCCCATGTCTATTCTTGTAGGTGAAATCTCAGCCAAGAGCGATATGTTTCCTTTCTTCTCATCTCAAAATACATTTTACTCAGTCTCTCATTTAGACGTTGTCGTCTTTTGGCTCCAGCTGATAAACAAATCAACAAAAAAAAAAATTCCTCATGTAGAAAACACAAAGAAATATAATTTTACTTTCCTGTTATTAGCCTGAAACCCATCAGCGCTGAGGAGAAGAGGCAGACTAGAGTTGTACTGTAAACAGGCAGAGTCTCTAATTCCTCCCTGTACAAATATGTCAGAATAAACACTTATCTTTGAGAACAGCTGAGTAGACTTATGTGGAATGTTTCCCCTTGCAAAAGATAGCAAAAATATAAATACCCGCATTTTAAATGCTCACTGATAAAAATGGAACAAAATCATCCATCCATGACGACCGCTGTTTACAAGACAGCTGGAACAGAGGGTTCCAGGCCGCGCTCTCGCCGCTCTTTTTGTTTGGAATAATGCTTGTTTATTGGAATTGTGGCATTGCTGTGTTTTAAATGGAAGGAACAGCATTTTACAAGGTAATTAGTCAGGCTATAATCCCACACTCAGTCACACACACACACACACCACACTCTCACATACTGCCTTCTTCAGAACACTGCATCCTAATACTATCATGTGACAAACCACTTTTGTCACCCTTAATTCTGCCCATTCTGTCATGCACAAACCACCAGGCGAAGGATGGAAATACTTATGAAGTAAAAAAAAAAAAAAAATCCTTATACATATAACAAGCGGTAACTGCATTTCAAAGTGGCCTGACACTTTTCTATAAGTTTTCTTTAATTCCTCTTCCTGTTGCAACCTCATTATCAGCTCTAACAGGGATTGGAGGGATTTTAGGTGAGGGCCATGGTGGGGGGTTGAGGATGGGTGTTTATGTTGGCCCTTGTTTCCAGGGTCGGGAACTGTCCCGAGGGAGCGCATTCCTCACCCAGAGCAGGACTAAAGGTATGTGAACCATCTGGACAAAGCCATGAGCCACAATGGACCTACACAGGCCCATCCATGTGGTCCGATGGCCAGTCAGCGCTTGCACACTGTCAACTTTTTCATTCCCACTGGCGCTGGAGGCAAGGAGTTAGATATCCATCGGCTCCACAACGGGCCAGCCATAACTTCCACTGTTTGTGTGTGTGTGTGTGTGTGTTCCGTGGTTTCTTCCTCCTGGCTCAACCAGGGTGAACAGGGTCATTTGTGAGGCCCACTGTGATGCCCGCACCACTGTGTGGATGTAAAGAATGCTGCAGGTCAACATATCATTAGCTGAAGGGTCAATGAGGCGATTGTTTCCTTATTCGCTTGTTTTATCACCATTTCAAATCATCATATGACTCCAGCTTGCAAAAAAATGGCATACATACCAGCAATGAATGCACAAGTGACAAATGAAATGCCTGCTCACCATTTCCTTATCACAGAATGCTGATTTTAGCTCATTTCTTCAGTGCTTAACAAAAAGCTCTGGCACCGAAAACTGACATGGGATTTTGGAAGTTAAAGGCTAATTACCCCAAATAACAAAATCATATTTAGTCACTTATGCCTAGTTTTGCAGATAGTTTTAGTTTACTATGGCAAGTTTTGGAGATTTTGGAGTTTTGGAGATTGACCTCAATACAATGGAGGGAATTGGAATTTTGTTTAGGGTGGAGGCAGAAATCTGTTTTCAGTCTTTGAAGCAGAAGTTTATTAAAGCCAGAGTGAAAAGGCCTTAGAAACAGCACTGGGACTGTAAAGCTCTCCTCTGAAATCCATGTTATCAAATGACTTAAAAACAAACATGGAAACACTGATATATTTCCATTTATTACAAACCGTCCATCAAAACTAACGACTTTGCAAATGCATGTCTTAGAAAATCGAAATCGTCTTTTGCTGCAGTTCATCACACATAGATAACACCACCTATGCAAGTTTCAACAATCTGCTAAATGATTTCCATGCCGTTCAGACATGAACACTCACTTACAGCTCCGTAAATGCGCAGATGAACTGTAGAGGATACATATTTAAGTAGCTAAAAACACACTGGCACTTCTACCCTCGTGTATTGGTATAACACTACAAATAGACATCAAGACCCAGTCTCATCAGACCATGAATTCACACGCTGGCAGTGGAATCACCCTCACTTGGTCCGGTCTGATTGTTAGCTCACAGAGGACTGCTTCAGACGGCTGGATGAGTGCTGTTCTGGAGCTGAGTGGCCTTCTCAGATAGAGAGCAGAGATGGAGCATCGGGGGCAGCAGCACAGCAGCTGCGTCTAATAAAGAAACTGAATTTGATAATCAGCCGAGACAGTCAATTTGCTAATAAGGGATTCTAATTAATTAATCAATGTGCATTTGGTGGGAGCAGGGGCTATTGTCAAGAGCGGTCAAGTGCAGTTTGCTGTGCCTCTCTTTACCCCCCCTCCCTCCTTGGCTCATTGCTTAACACATAAGTTGATTTCAATTTCATTTGGCACTCTGCAAATCTTCTCACTGCAGAGGGACTGGGGAGGACGATTAAGTTTGAGTGGGCACAGAGAATCTGGATGTGTACACGAGGATGTGCACTGTTTCTTCACTGAGAATAATACAGGACTTTTGTTGTGCCCTAACACACGGAATTATTTGAACTAAGTGATAACAAGCCTTTGAGAACCTACCCCTTTTTGTCATTTGTTGCAGTGTGTGTGATTTATTCTTTTTTGAATTAACTGGGAAAGACAATCCACATATGGTTGAAAGTAAATATGCATTAATGACAGCAGCAACAGACAGGACATAACAGTTATCACCAGAACAAAAGAGTTCAACAACACTGAACAGGGTCAAGGCGTTAAATGTAACATACACCAGTTGTGAAAACTATAGACGAAGCACAATTTCTTCTTTTTAAACTGCAGTCCTTTCACACTAGACTCTTGATATAAATGAGCTTGGCTTGAGGTTTTACAGAACACAGAAACAGTCTTGAATTGCATCTTGAAGCAATAATTGACACCACACTTAGCAGCTCCAACCATACTACCAAAGCTTGTGTTTGAAGTGGCAAATGTGTTCACTTTCAGCCAGAGGTGGAGAATAAACTATATTTACACAAGTACTGAATTTTAGATCAATTTTTAGTGCTTGACTTTACTTGACTAATCCCCTTTTTGTTATTTGATACTTTACTGCATTTCAATGCAGGAAATAATGTACTTGTGATGCAATGTTTTAGATTCAAACTAACCAACAGTATATAAGTACACTACTGCTGATAATACTAGTCTTAGACTTTTACTTTTAACTTTTACATTTAAATGAGTATTTTTTACTTGTGTTTCTACTTTTACTTACACAAAACTGTTTTTTGAGGTCAAAAATTCAAACCTGTTGCTTACTTGAAGCAACAACTAATTCATATTTACATTTCAACAGTGTAATTTTACATTCTGATAACTATTGTGAATCTTTTCATTTTGGGAACTTTCTACATCTTTTATAGTACCTTTCAAAAGGAAATATTGGACTTGTCAGTCCGCTATCTTTCCATCATGCTAAACTCATTGAATAAGTCAAATTTCAAGAGATACTACTCAACAATATATTGACTAATGAGACTTTAAAATAATATATGACTCTCCTGCTTTGAATTGTCCCCTTGACAGAACAAAGTATGTTTCAAATCGCTTTCCTGACCCACCTTTCCAGTGTTAACAAGTGTTGATTGCCCTCCTCTAAGCTCTGACAGTGCTGATTTTAACACTTTCTGACTTCAATGAACACTGGCACTTTTGCTGTACAGTTCAGTTATCTTTGAGTGTGCACGTGTGGCTGTGTGTATGTGTGCTCAGGTTGCCGTGGAAGTTTTCTTATGTTAAAGGCAGTATAGTGCCCTCTAGGCGGAAACTGAAACCTTCCCCCACCTCTGCAGAGAGCAAATGCCTTTAATGTGGTCAATGAGAGACAGAGGCAATGCACAGAAAATGTAAAGACCCTCTCTTGGGTTTTTTTTTTTCATTACCATACATGACCTTAAAAGACCTGCACACATGTTTTAGACGCACAGAGTGGGTGGGGGGAAAAAAAAGGAATTTATGTATGTAGTGTCTGGCTGACCCCAACTCCTTACATATGCTGTGGTTAAAAAGAATGTAAACAAAGTGAACGTGCAGAAAAAGATTGTTCATGATGGGTTTTAGCTTTATTAAATAGCCCAGATGACTAGTTGGATACAACTTTAGCATTTGTGTATTTAACACAAAGGAATGCATGCTCTGCACACTCTTATTTGGACAAACACCAGACAGACAACAAAGTGCAGCAGAGCTGGAAGGGCGAGGAATTTATAGAGGGGTGGGGGTTATCCTGCTGGTTGTACTGGTGTTGGTGGGAGGGAAGGAGCCTAGTGGTGCTAGGGGTCAGAGGTCAGCTCCTTGCACTCAACAGCTGTCCTAAAAGCAGCAGAGATAAGGACTGAAAGCATCCTGTGTGTGTGTGTGTGTGTATATATGTGTGTGTAGGTGTATGTGTGTGTGTGTGAGAGACTAATACCAGCCACTGGGCAAACAGATACAGTAAAGCTTGAATCTTGGCTCAACCTTTCACGTCCAACAGGCTGAACGCTTTTCAAACTTAAGTCCTAAGAAAAGGAGTAGATTACCCTACCAAGGGAGGGAGGGAGCAGGGAGGTCAAGGCTTGACCGGTAGGCCAGGTCATTCATCAACCACTAATGACCAGAGCTTTATGCTGTCATGATGAATGACCTTTGTCCAAGAGGGAAACAACGCAAAGCTCAGCCACAAGACAATAGCATCAGCGAAGGCATCAATTCTGCACGTCAATCGGGTTCTGAAGGAATCCGGCATGGTGTGTGTGTGTGTGTGTGTGTGTGTGTGAGCACCATCTCGAAAAGTTTGTGTATCAGCTCAGGGCGTTTACTTATCTCCGGCTCTAACAGGACAAGCAGAGGCGAGGTCCAGGCCAGCAGCTTGTAGTGAGGGGACAGGTGGTGACAGGGTCTTGTTTAGGCCTGTTATGGCTAGTTGAGTATTCTCTCTGATCCCCACACCCCAAGCTTCACCACTCCAACCTACTGTTCCACCTCACCATTGTATTGGATGTCATTCAGGACTAGAATCTGTCAAATCAGTCTGTCTTTAGGCCAATACTGGGAAGTAAAGATGATACATGTGGCAAAGCTACGAGTTTAACTTCATTTTCCAGTAATAGTCGGGTAGTGTAGTGTCGTGCAATAATAATTTTTAATAATTTAATAATATTTTGTTATCATGAGTAAAATTATATGATAAACAGTTTCTTGATGGTTACAGTTTCAAAGTAGCTTCTCCTGCTACAGGGAGGACCATCTCATATCTCATTTTTAAACTCGTTTTTCCAGCAGTCTCCCCTGTCACACCTGAAGAGTGTGTATTTCCTGTATCCTGTATTTACTGTCTGCAGATAATACGTCCCTGTTAAGGGGAGGAATCCAAAAACCTGGAAAAGAAGGAGTATAACTACACTGCTAAATGTACAACATTTAAAAAGGCATTACTTATTTGATTAGATAACGGCGAATCAACTATTTTAAAAAAGGTCACCATTTATCTTTCATGTTTGTTTTTTTTACAGTGAAAATCCAATCCTTCATGTTTCATTAAATCAAGTTAACAGGGAAAGACACATCAGTCATTTCAATTATATTTTTCACCTATTTTTAATATTCAGTGTTTGTTTCCTTCAGCACTAAATCACCTTTGTAAAATGCAAAGCGCTCAGTCAAACTGTAGCTTGCCTTTTGTAGTTTGGTCAAAGCTTTTTGAAGCTTTGGAGCCGTGCAGGAAGGAGATACTGTGTGCTCAAAACATGTCTACAATTTGAAGTTATTCATACAAATGTTACATGGTATTTAAATGAGATGTACTATTTTTTACTTTGCTTACGATTCAGGTCATATTTTATGGAGTGTTGGCCATCGCCCTGAAGTTCCTGGAATCTAGAAACACTATGATAGGATCAGATAGTCTAACCACATCATCTAAAAACTCAAAGTGAACACACCCAAACTGTCAATATTAATTTCTCATATAGACACTTACGGTATGGTGCGTTAAAGGTCTGAAAGCTGTGATAGATGTTTACAACTGACTGTTGGAGTGTTTTAAGAATTTTACTCTTTGCCTTTATTTTCTCTTTCATGTGATGTTCCCAGAGTTCAACAATTAACTTTGTGAGTTATATGAAAAAATATTCCATCCTCAACATTCATTCAGAAGCTGTTTTGGAGTGGGGAAAAAAAAAACTTAAGTTCAGAGTATCGTATCCTAATGAGCGAACCAGAATTAACCAGAATCCTTTTTAATCGCAGTCTAAACTCTTTCCTGACATTCAACTTCGTCTCTTTGCGACTTAGTAAAAACTTTTAATAAACGATGAAAACAAACACAGTCTGCTGTATATAGTGTCAAACACCCTCCCGGTTTCCTTTATAAGTTGCCCAGTGCACTGTAGTAAACTCAATGATGTACAAAGCGCCTGTGCTAAGAATAAAACAGGCTCATGTGAGTGATTCCACAGTCCCTATCAAGCTGAGCTGAAAACAGCTCCTCTTCCTCTATATCACTATCACTTCCTCGTTTTGAGGTCTGCGCTCATTTCACCAGATGCTGAATAAGTTCAAATACCGCACGCCTGTGTTCTTGTTGCAGGAAGTAACTGCTTACACACACATTTGTGCGCACACGTGCATACACAAACCTTTCTTTGTCATATGCCTCTTCTGTGCTGTTCTGAGGTCTAGCCTGTTTTATTATTGAGAGCGATATAAAAAAAGGAATTGATTACAAAGGAGGATTAATCCTGCGCAGTCCTCCAAAAAGGCTGTAAAAACAAAACGTCCCAGCGTGCCCATGTGGATTCAGTCACCTTATCATTTTATTAAAATGACGCCGGATGCATTTTTCTCCCTGTGATCACAGGAGCGGGCGTCGCGTTTGACTGAGCAGGGCTTTTGGCGGGGAGGCCACCTCTCTGATGTGTTTTAATAAACACGACCTTGATTGTTCCCTGGTGTTATTTTGAAGCGTGGAAATGAGCCTTATTTTCAATAGTCTCTCTGCTGGACTCATTCCTGTTGGCAACATCCTGGTCGCCCATACAAAGTCAGCACTGTGACTGGCACTGGCCATGTCAGACAAAACACGCCATTTTTAATTAGCTTTGTTACAAAAAAGGAATGGATTATGCTGTATTTTAATACCACTCTTCATTATTGATCTTAGCACTAATATAAAATTTGACTAAATGTGATCTACATTGCGGTTTTTACCTTTCTAAGCTTGAATTTTTGCAAACTGACTGGTTTGGGAAGGTTAATATAATTAAGTTTGTGATTGACTTGATAACCTTATTATGTTTAATACTAGAGTAGAGCACTAATACAAGCCTGGAGTTAAATGATGGAAAATCACATCACTGTTGCAGTTTTATATCTGTTGGCCTTGCCTGTATTATAACTTTCAAGTGCATAAGCACATAAAAGAAGACTCCTGGTGTACGAATCTATGTCTCCATGTCGCTGTACAGTGCTGCTCCTGCCCAAAGCCACTCACTAGTATCACTTGTAGGCGGACAGAAAATTCTGTTCCTACACCACTGAGACGAATATCAAGACAGGTGCTGGTGACTACACTGTATATTTTCCCCTTTCTAACGCTTCCCTCCTTCGCTCATCATTCCTCTGTCACCTCACTGAAAGGTTGGAGTCTTTCCCTCTGAGGGTGTTTGTTTAAATGTGGGCAGCCAGGACACTGTGGCATGCCTGGGGCTTACCAATGAGATTAGACGGTGACAGTGACACGGCGGCATGGCCAAATGATCTCCAAAACCGCAGGCGGGGGCTGGAAAAAGGGATGTTCTCAAGCCTACACATGAGTCACTGAGGCCCTGTTTGCTCTCCTGAACTGCTGTTCTGCTTATGTTTGTTTTTGGTGAAAATCAGTGGCTCGCTTGTTTTAAATAGAGACAGCAAGATATAAAGAGCTGATCTCATTAGTTTTATATTTTGGGAAATACACCTGTAGACAAATAGGGAAGTGGTAGGAGAATAAACAGCTATGTGTCACTTTTGTCACTCACTGGATAATGATGTAAAATGGAGGAGAAGCTGTACTAGTTATCTACATCCAAGGATTGGATTTATTTGCTCGTATAGGATGAAGCTACAAACAGTCTGGTTTGCAGCTGAGTTGTTTGCTTTCCCATATCCTGAATATTTCCAGATTCTCTTTCTGAGCATGCTTTACAGTAATTGGATGACCTTTACCTTTAAATAAATGTCACTTTTCGTCATGTTGTGTTTTAGCATTTCTTTAACACTCACCCTGGCAGCTCTTTCTGAGATTCATTTCCGATGCACAGGAAGAGGTGCATTTTATGTTCGTCTCTTTTTGACTACAGCTGGGTGTGGTATCAAAAGTTCAAATGAAATGCTTTGTGAGATGAGATTAGATTAGATATTTCCTGTTTAAAATCAATTATTTCACGCTATATTTTATTTGACTTAATTTTACCCAGATGTGCATTTTTTAATTTTTTCTTTATTTTTTATTTAAGAGATGGGTTAACATGCATCTCTCAAAGTAAGCTCAGAAAAATGATTTGGTATCAGGTACCTTATTATATTATATAGAAAGACACCACAGCAACAGGTGCTGATCTGAAAAATCGGACACAAATGTTTAAGATTTACTAAACCTACCACCAATTACCTTAAGGTCTGCAAATTTGGCACTGCCGATTTATTTGAATGCAGCTGGATATGTTGTAATACTGATGATGCCAGAGTGCCGAGCTGCAAATAAATTAATTAGATGAGTTAATAAACAGCTGCATGATGGCTAAGACATGATGTCTGCATGTCAGTAGGGGAAAACTGGAGGGCAAAATGAAGTGAGTATGAATATATTTTAAATCTGATACAGTAAGTACATCATTTTGTTGCTTTAGTCATGGTGCACTGAGCCTGATCGGGTGCGCTGCTACCTGCTTAAACAAATAAAAGCAACTGACAAACAGAAGCAAGGGCAGAAGAATATGAAAAAATATTGCATACTGCATTACTGGTCTTCTGGCTTTTGTTGTTTCATTACGCTGAATGGAGAGATGGTGTCTGCTGCTGTCAATGACAAACTTTAATTATCATATTGCAGATGAAGAAAAAAAGGGCCAAAGTTCTCACTATCTGTTTTATGTTTGTTTTTTCCACACAGTTTCCACTACTGCAGTAGTCCGTTAGCACTGATAAATGAGAATGCTCCTTTGTGGGGCCGCAAACTGTGAAAGTGTGAATGAAATCAAATACACTTAAGTCAAATATCAGATTTTTAGGAATTTGAATGAATATTGAGTGCTGGTGTATTTCAGCTGGGAGAACTACATTTCTCTACACAACTGAAAAGAGGTGAGTTTAGCATAGTGATGAATATTTTGTACTGGTGCCTGATCTAGTGTGGTTTTGAGCACTTTTATGAATGTATAATGACAGTATGATTTATGATTTGGTGTATTAGTACAAAAAATGAAATACTAGTACCATGTCATTCCTCTCTGCCTCCTAGACTTCAGGACCACAATGGAAACAAGCTGTGTGATTTTACTCCGATATCCCAATGCATTTGTGTATTATATTCTTAATTTCATTCAATCAAATACATCAGTTGATGAGGATGAGGATCACCTGGGTCAACAAAATTAGTAAGAATCATTATGCGAAGACATAAATAAATATTGCACATTCTGAGGCCATCTGGCTGGAAGTTGCTGAGATATCTTTTTCTGGACAAAAGTGTTGGACAGTTGAACAAATTATAAAAATAACTATATACATACATATACATGCCTGCAGAAAGAGATGAGAAACCTGAGCGTTCATTTGGTTGTGAAAATGCAGCATTAAGGAAAACTAGTGTGGTAAGAGCATATTCATCTATAATTTTCAGTCCGATGTGTGCTCCCCTTCAGCAAGAATCACCTCCTACAAGGTCATAAGCTTGCACGCTCGAGAGCCCTATTCACAACATTTAAAAAAGCATTTTCATTTATATAATAACAGATGAAGGAGGCTTTTATTTTCTAAAGCCATGAGTGGAAAACTTGGTGTTACCCTCCTCTCAGTCCTCCATGTACCACAGCCCTTGGATGAACATTAAATTAAACATTTAAGTGTTTTTTTTATTTTTTTGTTCAACTCAAGTTGATGAGTTCAGTGCTTCACATTCAAGGCAGTTTTCAGAACTTTCTCTTTTTGGGACAATTACAAAGAAACTCCTTTAAAAAAAATGACATGAATTCAAGCTGTTAATCATATCTAAAAAGAGACAAACGCAAATACTTCTGACTGTACTGCTGCTGCTAGTAGAGTATCTACAGGGTTTACAACCTCTGTATAGTGTAAATAAAAGAGCCAGCTGGAATAGATGTGAGAGAAGGGTGGCTCTGTGTGATTCAGTCGCCATCAGCAAATGTTGCCAGCTGCTAATGTCATTATCCAACATAAAATGAGAAGTTAATTCACATAGTGTGGACTCTGTCACACAACTCAAGAACACCAAGTGGCACTTGATGACCGCACACTTATGTTTTGGGACACATCTGCATGATCACAAACGACTGCAGCTTGTAAACCTGATCATTTTGTAATTATGGGTCAACATTTGTCTCCATGGCCTTTTGAATTAATTCTGAAGTACGAAAGCATTTTGAATTTCAAACTTCACATTATCAGTGTGTTTTATAAACTTTTCACACGCCCCTCTGAATGCAGTCCCAGACACTGTCTCGTCTGCTCTGCCAAGTGAAACTGTTGACTCCCTATGATTTTTTTTTTTTTTGCCAAAATAAATCATCTTGAAATATCTGCGGTTTTTGGCATGAAGAGGTATCTTCCAAAATGCTGATGAAATTCATCGTCATACACACGCATGCAAGCATCCAAACTCTAAATCCAAGGGAAACGCAGAAAAGCACTATTAATCATAATTAAATCATTATTCCCACTCACTTGTCAAAAATCACTATTGTGGAAATAAACAAACACAAAAAGTTTTAATAACCTGAGATTTTTGCCTTTTTTGTTTGTACTTTTAAATTTAAGTTTGGTTTATCAAAACAAGCAATATGAAGATGTCATTCTCTGGAGAAGTGTGATTCTGCACAAATGTTCTACAAAACAAGGATATTTTTTATGTTAAAAATAGTCATGGGTTACGCCATCAATTCAGTATTGCACATTCATAGTTTGGACAACTGGGAGAGACAGATTAAAACAAAGGTCACATCCAAAGCAGCAAACATCAAGATATCTTGACTTTTAGTCAAATTTATGGGTGATGCTCCAGAAACGTTGGAGCCTACATTTCCCCATAATGCAGCCAATAGCATCTTTTTTCCCTACTTGGCAGATGCTCGTCATTCAAACTTCATGCCCTAAAGTTGTAATAGACCTTTATCTCCAGTTCATATCCAGGACCAGTAAACTGGGATTTTAAAAAGAAAATACTGGCAAAACTATGTTGAAAAGGCTCTGACAAACTGCTAAATCTGTTGAGACCATCTGGCAGTTATGGAAGAAGAGTCACCTCACATCATCAAAGACTGAACAACAGGTCAAACCGTGATGAAAGATGATTCAGTTTGCTACATGTCAGCATTATTACACACCGGCAAGAATCAAATATGTCCACTTCAGAAGAGAATGGAGATTTCAAGGGCATGGGCATGGGCTTAAAGCTGGCACATCATGTCCAGGAGGCACCATATAACAACAGTGGTGAGCTCCATCACTGTTTAGTTGGTACAAGAGGATAAAGTTCACTCTCTCTTATCATGGCTGTAATTCTTGGTAGCCATGCACACATCTGTCAGCGGCTACATTTCCATGGAGGATTATCTGGCCGGCCCGGCAGACACACCGCTGCTACTGTACCGGAGTTTATTTAAAGGAGTAAGAAAAGATTTGTTCTAAGATGGATTGTTTGACAGCATGCAAACGTGGCTACTGAAATATTGGATGCCATATTTTGAAGGGAGCAGGTAGAGCTGATGAGTCTCAGTGGGCACATGCTGTCCTAGAAAAGCAAAAAGGTTTTTGAGTGTTTCAAGGAGAAATATAGAGCTATGGCCCAAACCCTCCTCCTGCTCCCTGCCCTTATCATGTGTGTCTGCTGTGCAGTTTGGGCTCTCAATAATAAGACTTAATAAATATATGTCGAGACGAAGGTTGCTTTGTGATTACAACTTTATAAAATGCCTGAAATACTTGAAATGACAAATACATTTTATGTGGCAGTATGTAGTTTGATGGTATGAAGACAGTTACCTTGGTTCAGTCAAAGCACAAAGGATGAAGTATCCATTCATTTCAAAAACAGGGACATAACTTGAATATATCTGAAAGGAGCTGCTATTGTCTCTTTAAAGAGCCGCTGGTGTCAGCTGAGAGTTTTTATTTCACATTATGGCCTGAACATTGGCTCACACCTAATCTGACATTATGTCTAGCTTTGCGGTCCAATAATCTGAAGCCATTGCTCCTTTGTGTATCATTTGCACTGTCAGTGCAATGTGCTGCTCTTGCAGGTGCTAAATGCATAACACTTCTTCAGCTTGTGTGGATAAAATGGATTCTTCAGCCAACTTCAGTTTTTCTTGTGACATTAAAAGAGTTGGTGGCAACAGCGTAAGTGTAGTCAGACCTGCAGCCAACCACACCACGGTTTTTTGTGGTCAACAAGATTTTAATATAATTTCCCTATTCTGCAAATGTTTTCTTAATCAAACTGAAACTGAATCCCTTTTTGTACCATCCCAAATTTACTTATCAACGATGATGCAAGCAAGAGATTTTAACTGGAATTTTAATTAATGAATAAATTGACTGAAAGATTTAATATGTTCCAGGGAATATTTGCCAGAAAGAAATCTCAAAAGGATCTCCACTCACCACTTAAAACCCCCTAAACCATGCAAATATCTGTTCAAATATCTTTAGAAGTTACAACTGATTAATTTGTCCAATAATTTAGCAGAACCTAAACCTATGAACACAGAATAAGATATCCCATAAAATATGATTCATTTTTAGTCCCTGACAACCAACTGGCTAAAACAGCAACACCATTTCCTTCTACTGAAGCACTGAAGAAATACAGATGGGCGACTACTATTGTTGTAGGCTGAAACCTTGACGGTACACGTATGGAACCAGGGATGATGTGAAATCAGATGAAAACAAAAAAAGAAGAAGGTCAAGAAGCCATGCAGCCAAGCACAAATGGATAAATGAAAATAAAGTGAGACTGCATGTACGACATATACTGTACGTGTTCACTTCTATTCCTGTGTATTTTAACGAGCATCTTTAAGACCTCATTGAATTAATTAAAGACAGTAAACTAGGTATTTTTGGACAAGAACCCCCCTCCCCCAATAAAAACATTACCACTCTTTTCCATGGCTGCTGACAAGTTTTATAAAGACTGCGTGTGCAGTGAAAGTTTTTGTAAGATTCACATTACATTAAAAAAGAAATCCACAAATCTCGTGCACAGAACTAAGAGACATTAAAAAGGACTGACATCTAGAGAATCCTTTCACTGCGAGGAGCTCCTCTTTTTTGAAGTCCATCATTTATAGCTTTCGTCTGCGTAATGTGACTGATTGTATATCAGAGCCAAAGGTCTAAATAGTGCTACCTTAAAGTCCAGACCAAATGTGCACAACAGCTGAACGATCATGCTGTCACTAGTGTACCAGTCAACTAGGTGTTCAAACAACCTCTTTTATTAGTAGTATTGCTCTCTATCACTCTGGGACAGTGAGGTGTGATATTAACTTTCTAAGGAAAGATTTATAACTTCTGCAGAAATTCAGGGAAATCCATTTTGAGACTATAAAATTAAACCAAAAGAAAAACTGATGCCAGGGCGCTTATCTGTATGCGCCTGCTTTTGCTCAGATTGTGAAAATGCTTTTGGAATGTTGCAAAATACAGCCTGATGATGTCTATCTATACAAATATGAAAGGTTTGGCCTGCGTGTAGTCAGTCTGAACTGAAGCTTTGGTCTTTCTAAAAAAATAGTCCCTACCTGGTTCGGCTCTGGAATTAGACAAAAAGACATAAGATGATATAGAAACACACACATTGCTACACAATGTACACAATAAAGATGCACTGTAACTAAATGTTGTGCAAATACATTATATAGACAAATGCATCCACAAACATGCAGACAGCCATCGTCTGGAGTGACGTTATGAGAGACAGAGCGCAGATAACGGTCCAACACCTTCCCAACAATGCTTCCTCTGGCCCAATAAAATCATAAAACGCCTCTGAGGCTGCTTCCCTCTTTTTCAGTGTCTCTTTGAACTCGGGTGATGCTGAATGTAGCCGAGGAGACGGCAGACGTGACAGTGTGAACAGCAACAGTCTGGTGCTAGACACCACTTTACACCCGTACTGCAATTCACAGTTCAAAGTGCAACCCTGAAAGAAAATATTTTAGAATGATGGGAAGGATTACCAATACGTGTGCCGAATACAAAAGGGTGATTTGGCGCCTGACCGGGTTAGCAACAAAATGGCGGTGGATGGCATGTGTGGGAAGGTCTCGCCAAGGCGCGAGGTACATAGTGAGTACTTGTCAGTCCTCTTGCAAGAATAAAAGCGAAACCAATGCCATCGCTGAATGGCGAGACAAAAATCGAAAGCGCGGCGAAAAAAGGGAGGGTGATGTTTTCAAAACAAGCTTGAATAGATGCACATTTACAGTAACACAAAGAAATAAATGAAGCCCTTTGAAGGGAGAGCTGTGTTTTACCAAAGGACTGGGCAGAGAAACCAGCAATTTTGTGATTCTTCTTTTGAAGGTTTTCTTCTGTTTGAGGTGGAGTGTTGGGGGGTTTGTGGTGCACTGGCAGCTGAGGCAATCTGGGTCTCAAGCACATCTAAGGTTGGGCAATTAGTTCCAGTGCCACTATTAATGTGCTGAAGGGGCGCGCTCAGCGGGGGGTTGAGGACTCGGCTCAAAGGGCTTCGGTCCTTGCTGGGAGGAGGAGGGTGAGTATGACCAACAAAGGTGGGGGTCAGGACCTCAGGGCCATGTGAAAGCTGTACCTCGTCCACTGACCTCTGAGAGCTTGTACAGGCCCAACTGCCATACCGCTGACCAAAAAACATGGAGACCAGCCATTACAGTTTCTACCGTTCACTACAACTACATCAGCCCCAGTATCCAAAAAGCAAAGTGTCAAACAATACATCTGTTGATGATCTTAGGCTAGGTTCATATCAGCAGCACAATACCAGCCTTGAGTCTTCCCTGACCACCGCTACATAAAAACTTTGTAGTATTTTAAATATAACTATTATTAATATAAACTATTTTTGTTAATTAGTTATTCATTTGAAAGCTTATATAAGCAACAGCACTTTCTTCGCAAATATGTGAGGATCAACCTCCAAGAGTTGCTTATGAAATTTATTTATGTTGATTTAGGTGAAATTTTAGGTTCCAAAAGTGAAACAAATTTCTGTAAAAATATATATTTTTTCACTATATATGCTGTAGCAGACATCACCAGTCCAAGCCAAACAACTTCCTTATCCTCATCACCTTGCTGTATGCAACTGTTGAATATTAATTTAGAATCATTCACTCTCCAAAATGTTATAAAAAAAATTAATAAATAGTAAGAAATAAGTACGTAATAATAAATAGTAAGATGTTGTCAAATGTCTTTGTAAACAACAACAAGATATCCAACATATATAATCCTCACATTTGAGAAGCTAAAACCAGAGAACGTTTGGCTTTTTCCTTAATAAATGATTCAGCTACGCTTCTAATGAGAATCCAATTTGTTCCTGACGAACCTTTCCGTCTCCTGTTTCGTCAAGAAAACATTTAGATCAAACTCACAGGTCCATGAACATCAAGCACAAAATTGACCAAAGACAACAACAAATAATGTAACACTGTATATTCTCCTTTGTAAGGCCTTGCTATAGTCTACATTGTACCCTGACACCCACATACAGCCTACATCTCTCTCCTGGGCTTTTGATCTCCTCCATAACATGTCAAGGGCATTTAGGGGACGTATAGCAAGACATAAGCAGAGACAATTTCATGCCAACAAGCCCTTTTCACGCTGCTCTCTGATCCAGTACATTTTTACTTTTTGCATGGGTTTTTTTCTCTCTCTCGTGAAAAATGTCAGCGAGTCTTTGGCTGCCGACTCATTTTTTAAATACAAGCCGCCACGGTTGCTCCGGATGATTGAGGACAGTAACTATTGACTAATACCTATCTGCTTATGTTGAAATGTAGCTTTTGGGGTGGAATCAGGATGTTAAGCATCTCCCTTCAACAGGAATTTATTAGGATAAATAATTCTGTCATCCACAATGAACAGACAAAGAATGGATGGGGAGCACTTATTCACTATGCAGATGTGTGAGTTTGCTTTGTTCACATATTTTTTTTTCTTTTAAAGCTAAATATCTTAATTCATGAGATCCAACCTTCAACTCAACTCTCCATGCTCTAATTGCATGTGAAAAAGTCAAGGATAGTCATGGTTTCTAATCGCCACTGTAATACTTTGA